>NW_026930567.1:0-43069 GCF_032062105.1 Saccostrea cuccullata
ATTAAATGTCGATGGAATTTTTGTTGATACTTACATTTATATACCTCATTGGAAGAGAATGGTTCATCTGGACACCCAGCTGACCTATTGCAAAGAACTGTAGTTATATCTCTCGCCACGTAATTGTACTGAGGACAGTGATCTTGGAAGAAAAACATTTTTTTTATTTATTCAAGATTACAAAAATGCAATTTTAAATTAAGACCATAAAGTAGTAAAAAAAAAAAATAAATCCATTTTGTATAACTTCTTTAATCTGCAAAAAATGAGTATATATTTTTTCAATAGGAAACAATGCTTTGAAATGCCTAAAAAGAAAAAAAAATCATTCGACGTTTTTGTTCTTGTTTTACATTTGAGGATATAGAGAGTGATCATGTTAATCACAGAGCTTGGTTGTTAAGGTTCATAAACCCTCTGCTCACTCAAATAAAATGATGCTTAAACTTTAATGATTTTCCAAAAGAAATGTATTTTATAAGTAAAATAGAAACAATTACAACATAGCTTGCGGGCAAAATTGGACAAAAAAGACACTTAAACTTGGCAAATTTATAAAGTTTAGCAGACAGTATATAGGGAACTTATACTGCCTCGCTAGTGAGCTAGCTTTTCTGGTGATGCGGTATAGAGTCTCCCTCTATTTCAGGCAAGTCAAGCAACGGCGAGCCTGATTAACCCTTGGATGGGTGACCGCTTCACGTTACAAAAGAAATAATAGACATTTATGTCATTAAGAGTTATCCCTCTTATCAGAGTATCAATGTACCTTATAGTCATTCAAATACATATTCCTTAGTCTCTCATATTTCTTTAAAAATATATTTGCCGCTATTTTTTATATTTTTTCAAAAGCTTTTCTCTCAGTGTTTAGCAAATAAATGAAGGTACTAAATTAAAATAAATATGTGGTAAACATACTTTCCTTTTAGTTCTCTTACTTTCTTGAACCTGTGCAGGGGGTCCTTTGACACATATTTCTCCTAGAGTTCCATCATTGTCAAAAAGACAATGATAGACTTTATTCGTTTTAGAACAATTCCGGTGCCGACCTCGATTTTCCCAATCATTTCTGTTGTCTGGACATGATGCAGTTTTCGAAAACATGGCCTCCTAGGTTTTCCCCAATGTCACCTGAGATTGAATATTTTTAGCACGCAGGGTATTCCCGTTCTCGTGGCGTTTCTTTTTCACACGTTCAAGATATAGGAATATTATTTAAATGACTTTCTTTACACTAGTGAAAACTCTTTTTATTGGAATTTGAGAAAATAAAGCGGCGAATTTGAGTGACGCATATGGAGATAACGAACATATATATCAAGCTTAAAAGTTCATAAAACAATACAAAATAGGAGCAGACCAAACACGAACCAACAACAAATTAGATGTAGGATCAAGTGCCATAGAGAAGAGAACAGTAACACCCGCCGTGTGTTCTTTGTCCTGATCGGGAAATAACGGGAAAAACCGTCGCAATTTACTGTATAAATGGCGGTATAACAATTAATATGAAAAACGTCAGTCAGTATTTGACCCAATGATAAATTGTATTTGCTGACAAGGCCATTGTATCGACCATAGAACTTACGAAATGATGACTTAAAACGAGACTGCTGAAATTCTTGTTTCATAAACTTGTCAATAATTAACCTCGTTGTAGAAATCGTTCATACGTAAAGAATGCTCCTGTATCGAATCAACTGAGATATATTAACTCTATATGCAGTTGATATTGCTGCATAGGTAAGAGATGTTCACGATAGAAAAGTTAAAGTCATCATATTTTTACTAGAGCTTGCTCGTTAGATTACCATTATCTCTTACCATTAACAAAGTTTATTCTTTTTATTGTCAAATTGTAGGTAGGTCTAACTTCACAAAAGTAATCCCTAGTCGGGGTGCAGTGTAAAGAGGGTCCTGAAAAGAAAATAAAATCGCATCCCCTTTATTCTTGTTTTTTTTGGAATTATGTTGTTTTGTACAAAGAAAATAAAAATTGAAACATTTACCGAAGGAATTTTTTGGCATTGGCGAATTATGGATTTTTTGAAAGGAAGGAGGGTCAAAAGCAGTGTTGCGTCGAGCATCGTGCAGCTTGTTTAATATATGAAAAAACTATATATTTAGAAATTGTTCCTTTGGTTCCTTTGTACCAAACCATTTGTCACTGAACCAAACAAGCTGTTTGTTGATAAAAGGAGAACAAGAAAACATTCATCGTTCTATTAAATGAATTCAATTTAAAGTTATTTCAGATTGAAAGAGTTCTGTGAAAGTGGATATTGTCTTATTTTTCTCACTCATCACAGCTCAATATAGCAGCTGAAATGCCTAATGTAGAAAATGGTTGATGTTTTTATAATATTCCTACAGAAATGCAGTAAATTTTATATTGAATCAAAGTACTGAAAGTACTGAAAAGCGGTTAGCATGCTTTCATCTAATATGTACCGAAAAAAGTGCATGAAATGATATTCAAGTATACATGTCTTTGTCCAATGCCATCAGAGAAAAAAAAACAGACATTCTGTTTTTGTAATACTTTACTTAATAGTAAAACCAATAACATTCCAAACTGATGTCACAGATGGATGCAATCTAATTAAAATCAGATGTTCCGAATCCGCTACTCTTCTCAAACATTTAACAACATCCTATTTGGGGTCATGTAAGAGTGAATCTTCGATTAGCCAAAGAAAATGGTTCTTCCGAAATCTTGGCTTATAGTTCAGATGGGTTTCTTGTTTTCACCACCGAACCAAAACACCCGAGGAGTTTTGTAGTAAACAAAATATGCATTGCAAAAGCTGTGTTATTTATGACGTGTGGTGTATCTTGTATAGTTTGCGCTCTCTCGTTTGCATTATTAACGTTCAGATGCCAGACTGCAGACTATACATGAAATTCATTCCAAAATTACTTTAATTCAACCTAAGACAGTATCAATAATGATGATATGTAGCCGTGGAATTAATTTGAGAATTGTTTACCGAGGCTTGAATCTACATAGCCAAAGTGTTTGTGATTACTAATACATGTGTTCATAATCGAAAGGTCGCTCTGATGTGACCCCGAATGGGATGTTAGATGTTTGAGAAGCGGTAGCGGAATTGGAACATTTAAATAAATTTTAATTAGATTGAAATGCTTGTTTCAAACTTCAAACATATTTCTTCAGTTGAAAGACAGGAAGTGCATTTTTAAAACTTCTCTCTTGGTGGTATCCAATCGTTCTCTGGATGAAAACAATTATGTTGATGTTGAAAATTTAACTGTCTTTCATGCTGTATTGAATCTGAAATTAGGTAATTGTAAAGCCTACTAGAGCAAACAACTAAAAAAATGACAAGTTAAATTCTTTAGATTAATGGATTTGGAGTAGTGTAGATCTACAGCTGGCTAGTCAGAGAAAAAAGGATGGTTGAGCAGAGACTTTGTAAATGAATTGATATCAGAGAGCTCCAGATGTGTAGGCTCACTGCGGGTGTAACCTGTCAACGAGGGATGCTTACTTCTTCTAGGCAACGGACCCCACCTCTTGAACTTTCAGGAGTCAGTTTTTCTTCTTAAATCGATCATTGATCATTCTGTATTTTGATACAGATACTTCCGTTTAGAAATATTATGAACTACTACTTCTACGGGAAGACTGGCGAGTAAACAAGATTATCAAGCTTTATGAAATGTACTTTATCGACTTTTCAAACAAGTAAATGTTCGAATAAAGTAAATGGTATATGAGAATCATTTAAAAGAAGTCTTGCACAATATGTCTAGATAAGGACATATAATGTGTATTTGCCATATACTCTATATGCAATATTGTTCTCAAATAAAACATTTGAAAAAGAAAGTTGTCTAATCAATCAATACTAGTATTTAAAAATTCAAATGTACACTAAAAGTCAGTGTTACTTAAGAAGTTATCAGTGTCATTTTCTTCAATATGTCGGTTAAACAATATACAGTGCCTGTAAACACTTGTATTTTAATTTAAATCTTCTCAAACGCTCAAAATAATAATCGACAAATTGGATAAATTCAAATTTAAAAAGTATTTTCACAGCTAATAATACGTTCCCTAGGAATTGATCAAATTTTCAAAACTTATGAATAAGCATTAGTATATATTTTAAATTTTTGCTAATTGCCAAGATTTTTCATACCTCATTCTTCTGTGAATGATAATGTCGGTTGGTTTTTAGAAGAGGATCACAATGCCGATTAAGATTAATATATGTTTATCCATTTTTTTTTAAAAATTAATTTTACTACTTTAAGTGCCCGATTATTTTTTTTTCAAAACTAAAAGTAAGTGATCCCTTATGATCGTTTGTAATAAATTATCAAAGACGGGGTAGAGAATTTACCCCTGGAAGCAGAGCTTTTATAATCTGTTTTTTAGACAGAGAAGAAAAGAGAAGAAAACAAACGTTTCATTGTGGAGGTAATCCTATTGTTTCCATAAAAACGTTACAAAAAGTGTAAACCTTACAGATGTATTCAGTGTTTTTATAACAGCGTTTTTCAGGTATTACTTAACTTAATAAATGGTGTTTCTTAATACTTTGGCAAGGAAAATCAAACTCGATCGAGAGATTTGCTGATCAATGTTTTTGCAGTCTGTAATAACCTTCAACCTGCTGTATAATTAACCGTATCGTTCAACTTTCAAAAATAAACTGACAGTTGCTATAAATCGCGATCGCACGATGTACATGTAATAAGGACCAAATTCTCAGTTCTTTGAAGTTATTGTTCTAAGTATTGTCAATGCTTTGGTAAATACTTAAATAAAATTCGACATAATCGTTATAACAGCCACTCTTCATACACAGCATATTGTCAATCTCTTTTATAATTACCAGGGGGCGTATTACGCCAACAGTAAACAAATCATAGGAAGCGCTTTGCTGAAGTTACCGTTGTCGATAGGTAGCGCCTTGTGGAAGTTTCCGGTTTTGGTTGCAGAAGGATAAGGTTACGTGCAATAAAGCGATGTCGATAGGGAGCGCCTTATGGAAGTTTCCGGTTTTTGGAGCCATGCCATAAAGCGGTTAGCTAGCTAACCGCTTAAAAAACAGTTTCTCCATGAGCGGTTATAATGCGTCGGTTCAAACTCAACGACATTTCCATCGACACAGTGACGATTCAGTCTTTATGCGTGCGACAAAGTAAAAATTTGGAACAAACTAAGATCTGTGATGATCAGAAAATCAGAGCAAAAAATATCACTGAAACTGTTATCAAATCTAAGCTATTGTCTTTCAATTGCTAAGACAAAGCACTTTTTATATCTCTGAATTAGGACTCTAGTTTCACCACGCAAACTCAGTGCTAAAAGTGTGAAGTCTTAAATAAATTTGGTAGACAACTTTTACTATTTTTTTTACTTTCAGTGTAAATTGAGAAAGGATTCAATAAAAATAATATTTCAAAAGGTTTTCTCATAGTTAATTTAGTTTATTTAGTTAATTACAAAATTTGTAATAGACTAAAATATGCTTAGCATTATATTAGACCAAGAACTGAATCCATATTTCCATTATTTTTCTCAATTTAAATATTAAGAAAATTAAAGTATTTCTTTTCATTTATAGTCCATGGTCTTTAAACATTTTCCCTGCAGAGTAAAGGCAGGTACCCTATGAAAAAAGTGAAATTAATAGTCTCAATATGCACACCTTTATACGATATATTTTTCGCCAAGTCCAAAAATTATTTTTTATTAGTGAGTAGAGCTTTTTTACAAACTTCAACCTTTATACACAGCCATTCCCCACAATAAATTAAAGTCCAGGTATATTGATATACAAATTATTTGTGCTCACACAATGGTATCCATTTGTGGAAGGATACAAACAGGATCCATGCTTAAATATCATGTAAGATGCCTTTTAAAGGACTAATCATCAACAAAGACTTTGATTCATTAATTCTCAAAGTAAATATCCTTGATTTTTTTTATTGAAAAAGATAATAATTCAACTCTTTCACATTTTAACATTTATGCATATAAATATAGAATCTCATAATTTTTTATTGATTATGATTTTTATCCAACAAGTCGAGTGTTTTATATCGCCGAGTCATGACGAGGGGATTAAAAAACACTTGAATAAAAATCACACCTGTCCACAAATCATGGAAGATTCTTTTTATGACATATTTTAAACATCAATGTCAATCTTTTATATCACATCAGTAGGATGTGAAAAAATAACCAATTTCGGGTATTATTCATAGAAATAAGGGGTAAATATGATATGAAATGTATTATGTGCAAATGTAGTTTACACTTTAATTTTACTCATGTGTGCTGAATTTTTCTGAGGAGACAGGCACACACCCAATGCAAAAGTCATTTATACTATGCAACAAAGAGACAAGATTTTTTTGGCTGAACAGTTTATAGCACTTATATCCGTAAATGGTTCTTTTAACATGTATTCTGTGAGTAGTGATTTTTCTTGTTAAAGTTACATCAGCTGCACTTATGAGATGGTAATTGGAAGCAAGCGGAGGGATATTAAGTCTAAGTCCCAGTTCAGCCAGCTGGTCCTTACCTACCCTGATAGAGTCCCCTGGATGTAAATATCTTTGTCTCATCTGAGATTCTAGATACTGAAAAAAATCCACTTTTGGTAAGTTTGAAATAAATCAACAGTATAAATCAGAAACAAATAAAATAGAACCTCTTAGGTCACACACACAAGGAATGTTTACGTGGTTGCTGATTTTTATTCACTGTAACATTGACTTTGGCATGATAGAAATGAGAGTCATTTTATGTCTTTTTCTGTAAAATCAATAACAACTCTACTAATGTTATTTAAGGAATGAAGCTTATTTCAACTTATGTTATCCGATATAACATAACTTGGGGCAGTTTACGCTTTATAAACCGCGAAGCGGTTTATAAGAAAGCGTAAACTGCCCCAAGTTTTGTTATATCGGATAACATAAGGTGAAATTACCTTCATTCCGTATACTGTGGTGTCTGTGTAGACAATGAGACAATATTTCCTCTGGAAAAAGTCTTCAAATTATTATAGCATATATTATAGCATTATTATAAAAGTTAACATCAAGCGGAGTAATACGTTTTTGACTTAACTCATTGTGACGTAGGCAAGTTATGTTATACAAAATGTTATATGTTCCTCTGAATGATTCAGCCAATGAAATTGCTTGATACAAGTGAAATTAAATTATTGTGATTTAAATTCAAGACACGTGGTTTAGGTTTACCTATTCAAAGGTTATAGGCTAGATCCGGTTTTATAAATAAAATTGGCAGTAAATAGGAAATCGCTATAACCTGTTTCTTCTGAAAACATGTCCTGTGAAAAATGTGTTTCCTCACATTTCTGAAAGACTTTCATGATTTTCAACAGAAATGGGTGACTAAGGAAGGGGGGAGGTTTAAATAACAATTAATACATCTTATCATAGTTTACTGCAAAAATTACAGCTCACTAGCGACCGATAATCTGGTAAAAACAAAATGTGTAATGTCATCTACACTGACAGACCTTTGTTTGCCTTATATGGCTATTACTATTAATTCGCACAGATGATCTTATCACGAGCAACTGATCAATTGTTGATTGAATACGTTTACTGACTTTACTCCAAATACATGTTTACATGTTACTTCGAACGCGTGGTTCAGGTCAATCTATGATCATGTCAATGGAGTGCAAAATAAAAAAAATGTTTTTATGAACAAAAGGCAGTCTATTGATCACAATGTAGAAAACGCTTTATCGCGGTTGCGTTTCTCGTTTATTTTCAAAAATTTAAGAGACTCGGAAATAAAATTAATAAAATACGAACCAATTCAAGACTTATATCCGGATTTGCACTAGTCCGTACCCACTAGTACCTTACAAAATCTGCTAGTCCGACACAATTTTTACTAGTCTCGGACTTACGGACATGAGTTAATTTCGAACCCTGTATTTTGTCAAAATAAATTGGCATTGGCAATTGTACATAAATGAATTTTAAGTTTTACTTAAAATATTTTATGTACATTGGAATGCTCTGCGTGTAAGAGTTATCGCGCTTCCCATATCGTTGAAAAGTTTTTGCCGTGTCCAAATAAGGAGAGGCAGATGCAAGCGATTCTTCGAAATGAAAACGTTGAGTAAACGCCCAATGAAAATCGTGCGCGGTAAAAATCAGGACCTGGTCGTCCAGATAGCGTCACTTTTCAGTTTCTTTTAGGACGCCGTGAAAAATACACGTGTGTTGGATAGCTTCAGATTATTTTAAGCCGCCTCCACCCCTCCACCTTTTCCTTTTTTTTTAAGGTTGTCCAGTTTTGTCTATCTTCTTTTTCTTGGTTTTTTATGTGTTTTTAGTCGTTTTTGGCGGTTTCAGACCACAAGAACGTTTGATATATTATGTAATCAATTACGTCATATATTATGTAATCACGTTTTACAAATTAATCATATTCATAATTCGGTTTCATTCTGTTGTAAATTTTTGATACAGATAAAAAGTTGTTTATTGATAATTTTATGGATTTCAAGATCAATCATTTCATAATTAATTACAAGTATGTTCTCTAATTAAAGTCACATTAGTGGCAAAATGCAACATACCTAAATGTCTTGTTGTTTATGAGAATGGAGAGTGAAGGCGGTTTCTTGAAATACTGCGATAGTGCAATAAATGTGAGTTGGAATTACAATAGTACACGAAAATGTTGATAAACGAGAAGTTTCTTAAATTAGTTATTTATAACTATGTCAAAATAAATTGGCATTGGCAATTGTACATAAAATGTTTTTATGAACAAAATGCAAACATTAGAAACTATGAAAACTACCACGGGCGTTATAATTTGTTGTTAACTAGGGAAAAATATGCTCAATAAAATGTCCACGTAGTTCGTGTTAAGTTCAGAACACCAGCACTTCAAGGGTAAGGAAGACGAGCAGCTTCTCGTATATGCATTTAAATGGACAAAGCATTTTTTTACATAACTATTCTCGTGATCAAGTGTGCTGGTCAGGGAATCCACCTGACAAATGTATTCTCCGATACTCAGTGGTACAATAAAGAAATTTATCAAGCGTAAAATTCCTGTAGTATTTGTATTGTAACCCAAAATGCAATTCTCAATTCATCTAATTGTCCCCCGCTTGAAAGGGGGGGGGGGTATTAATTTGGGTCTGTCCGTCCGTCTGTCCGTCTTTCTGTCTGTCTGTAACGCTTTCGTTTCCACACGATATTGCGAGAACCCTTTGAAATTTTGCAACGAAATTATGCATAGCAACTCCCTATGGACTAAAGAAGAACCCTATTGATTATAAGGTCAAAAGGTCAAAGGTCAAGGTAATAAATTCGCAAATTCTGTGTAATAACACTTTTGTTTCCACGCGATATATCGAATAACAACTCCCTGTGGCCTAAGAAAGACCACTATTGATTTTTATGTCAAAAGGTCAAAGTTCAAGGTCGTAAATTTATACATTCTGTCTGTGTGTAACACTATCGTTTCCAGGCGATATTTCAAGAAGATTTTGAATTTTTGCAATGTAATTTTATACCAAAACTCCCTAGGACCTCTCTCACCCCTCTCAAATTGTCCCGACCAGTTTGTTTTATGAGTATTTATTGTATTACATGTCGCTATTTTTAGTACAGGGGCGTGAGGAGAGTTATTACATATTATACAGGTTCTCGACGGACTTTATATTCTTATTGTCATCTCCCTTGGGAGATGACACATTAAGATTATATGCCGGAAGTGAAGTCCTAGTGTAAGCCTCCATTAATCTTTCGGGAGTCCTCGATGTTTTACTGAGTTACAAGTAGCCTGTAAACTGGTTTACTTTTAGAAGAACTAGCTTAGGAGTGTGTGATCTACTTTCGGTTTAGGCCTATTTGAAAGCCAAGGAAAATTTAGAAAAGAAGTACAATGCTTATAAATATCTATAGTTTCGATGTGTCGTATATATATATTGATCCTCAGTACTATGCCTTATTAAATGGGTAAGCCACACAAGGAGAATTGACAATGACGTGATTTCTATATATAGATTTGTTGACGGGAAGGGAAAACTGGTTCTCGCACAAAAGAACAAGCTTACAATTAGATTCTGCAAAAAATGAACGAAGAGTGGTCATCGCTAATTTTATGTTAATTTTTTAGTCTGTAATTGGATTTATTAAATCAATTCCTGTCAAACTTTAATGATTAGCTGCTTTTAAATGAATGATAATTATTGTTGATAATTCCGTATTTTGTTATGAAAATGAATTTAAGTAAATTGTAAACACCCAGAACCACAAAGACCGCTAGAATGAAATTTCACCAAATATCGCCTTGGGAGCTCTTGCAGGCGTCCATGCTTTCCATATATATACTGCGGCCAGAAGAAACTGTGTACTTTACTGTGGAGTTTGCTGAATAAGTCATTTGGGAACTTCAGGTGTAATAATCCATATATTCATTAATTGCATTTAAATATCTCCCTTTCTGTTTTATTTCTTTGACATTATTGATACCAAGAGATGACATTTCATGCTTTCTGGAAAGCCAAACTTGTTACATCTATTAGAACTGTTTTATAAAGGCTAAATTAGACACAATGCATGCATTGTGTAAAATTTTGACAATATCGAACTTGAATATATACATGTATGTGACTTCGTGTCTGCATATAATTTTCGCCAGTTGAAAGTGGTATTGTGGTATGTCTCTCCCTTTAATTCACATGTGGAAGGTCGCGGGTTTGAATTCCGGACGATCCATTTTCTTTTTTTTTTTTCCAAAATACTTTTTTTTACTAAATGATAGTATTAAGCATGTGAAATGAAAAAGTTACGAGGCCTGGCTTGTACAAACTCATAAAATCATCATTACAGTGTGATAAATATTTCATATAAAAAGAGTCTACTATACACTTAATAAAGAATAAGCATTCAAATTTTTATATCCATATTGGCATATTTTATTTGCTTCAGTATACATGTATACATTTAATAATTCTACAAATTCAGTCAGGGGGATTCGAATCCCCCCTCGAAAAAATCCATATATACTGGCGGGGGACTACAAATGTCGATATATTAATTTAATCAACAATGGGGATGTTTTATAAACACATTGAGAACACATGGATTTGAGGGTAGCCCTGTTTGCAGATGGAAAAAATCAAAAAAAAAAATGCCGTGTAGGTACCCTTTTTTTCTTATATCAGCTAATGTGACAGGTAATGTTTAAAACCCCTGCTAGATATTTTTTCAAGTAAACAAATACCTTATTTTTTTAATGATTTTTTATTCTATATGGAATTATACAGTGAAAACAATTGCCGGTGTGATACCTAGACGTTACCTGATTGGCTATGTAAATATTTTTGATATAATTTAAAAATATCAATGGTAGAAATATATGGTGAAATGCATCAAATTTATTTTTCTTTAACTAAGAAAGCTGAAAACCTAGGATCCACCCCCCTGAAATCTTCTGCCGTAAATTGCTTTGCCAGCGTTTGGAGGATATGGGTGATTTGCATCAATTACACTTTTATGGACGAGGTTTCTTGGCATGGTGCTGGCAAGATAAAGATAGAACACTACGAAATGGCCGTAAGTGCCGAGTACAGGTCAAAATTCGCAGCTCTTCACCGCCAAGTAGTGACATCTTCATATGAGTGAAAAATGCTCGGGAGGGACGTTAAACAAGGTACAAGTAAACAAATAAATATATATAAATCATAAGTTTAAAATGATAAAATGGTTCCTTTTGAATTTTTAATTCAAATGAAGCCAATTTCAGAAAAAGTAAAAAGATCCTCTGAAATGGGGAATACGGTAATATTACACTAAGCTTATTAGCACTGGTAAATATTACACTTAATTTTTGACATAACATGTTTAGAATATGATCAAAGAAAAGGAAATTTGATTTGTTTTTTAATTTCAAAAACAATAATCAATCATTACATTTTGACGATTTAAAAAAAATCACAATGATAATTAATGCATTAGATAGTAACAATCAGGTAATCATTAATTCAATGACAAAGTATACATAATTTTTCCATATAAAAAAAACCCAACTTGACTTCCTTTACTACTCCTTTTGGACTATACTACTTTCAGCGATTACATCTCGCAAAAATGCAAGCTTCCGACATATTTCAGAGTCGAGTGTCAGATATATTAGCATATGTCAATTATTTACGTATCTTTTGAATGATTCTCTCATGTGCATGTTTAAGATGTCAGTATTTTGTGGGGGTACTGCAGTATTTCATCTTTACACGTGATCTCAATAGTCGGTTGAGCTGCCGATTCTATTTTCTTAAGATATTCAATCCATTGCTCGTCACTAATTTCAAGAACTGGTTCCATTTCTGATGCTTCCTTAGCACCTCTTACAAGTGATGCTATGATTGTTGTGTTTTCCGGTTTTATCCAGCCAAGCAGATCTTTCCTCGATGAAAACTTCAGCAATTCCGAGAAATAAAACTTTCCGAAAGTTATGAGTGACATTCTTTTTATAATTCCATGCTGTAACACATAGATTGATGAGTTTTCTTTCACTACGAATTCTTCTGGCGGTAAAAGCGACTTTAAATCAATATTGCTGAGACCACATGATTCATATATTTCTCTCAGCTTTTGATCCGATTTGTTTATATCTATTTTCATGTCATTAAAGCTCATATACACCAGTAAAAGAAATTGTTCCTTCTTGTTTGAATCAAGACACATTTTTTCTAAATGTGAGGCTAAAAAACGTAACGGTCGATTAAAAAATACAACACCATGTTTCTGAAATTCGCTACATCTAAAAAATAGTGTACAGATCTCTGGGAATCCAACGTACAGATTTTTAAATCCTGAGACAACTTTTTCAACGGTAGAGAAAGGTGTATCTGGTTTGTAAGCTTCGAAAATAGTGTGAAGGATCTGAATCCGTTCTCCCTTTGACATATCCTTCCAATTCAAACCAAAAGAGTGCAATTCATTTATTGTAAATGAGCAATTGTTTATTTCCTTTGCAATATTTTTCCAAGCTTCGTCAGTCGAAGTTATAATAACAAATGTTATATTTTTATGTGTTTCCTGACTTTGTTTGCATAAGGTGATTAACTTTTGAACAATATCACTTCTTTCCACGTCAGGAACGTCCTCGCTTGGTAACGGATCCTCGACGATGACAGAGTCCTGACAAGTACTCAAATCAACACTCAATATGTCCTCTATTACAACCGGTTCCCTTCCAGTAAAGGACTTATAAACTTGTTTAGCTGTTGCCGATTTCCCCGAACCCCATTTTCCTACGAAACATAATATTTTCCCATCGTTTTTGAGAAATTGACATGCCTCATGGAAAGTGGATGTTTTGTAGAATGGTGTCTCTAGATAAAAATGATAATTGATAGAATATAATTATTTGGACATCGTACGATTTGTCTTCATTGAATTGCATAATTCAAATTATTATTTATGTGTCTACTTAAAACATCAAATTATACCTTTGGATAATAAAGGAATCTGTTCATCTTTTCCTTTAGAAGTTTCCTCTAAAATTAAAACTGCTGTAGATTAGTTTAATCAATCATTCGTAGATCGAATATGTCTGTTTTGTTCAATGTTTTAATATTAACTCTAGAAATTAAATTCCTCTTGTAGAAGAAATATAACTGTATAATTGTAAAAGAAAAATATAAGAAAGAGGGAGACTTTGTTCAAAGTCCGTAAAATATTAGAAATACAAATGTAATGGCGGAACACTTAGTATGAAAAAGGTCTCGTAGCATTTGCCTTAATGATACATGTAGATTGTATTTGCAAATAAGGTCGTTGCATCGACCAAAGACATTGCAAAATTATGACTTTAAACGCGACTGTTTTTATTCCTTTTTCTCATTAAAATGTTTGTCAGTAAAGAGCAAGAGCCTCTTTGGATCTTATTTGGCCCTGAGAATTTCTGAAAAATCAAAACCGATCAGTTTAGGTTGCAAATGCAGTATTTATCACTTGGAGTGTTGGTGACCACGTATCTATTAATCATGACGTAATTTCTATTCAAATCATTATGACGTCATAAGATGTGCCATTTTCCTCATATCCTTTAAATTTCTCTGAAAATGGCCTAAAGTTGAAGAATTTTTCAATATTTCATATAGAGCACAACCTCTGATCCATGAAAGCTTTGTCTCTGAAGATCGAAAAACATGTTTTATTTTTTGGATCGTGGGCTGTGCTCATATTTTAATTCTTTGCTGAAAATGGTTAAATACGCATTTTTTTCTGCAAATTTCAAGAACATTGCAATTTCTCAAACCTGTTTTCCAATATATCTGGATTCTCAAAACGAAATATCTTATAGAAGATGAAAGCACCAAGTGTCTACTTTATTTTGATATATGAAATGGGAAAGAGGGTGATACTCAATTTATTGATATAAGTACAAGGCCATTTTACGCATAAGATGGCTCTTGCTCTTACCTCGTTTTAAAAATCAATTGTACATAGAACATATCGCATCAAATTAGATATGTAAATATGTCACCGTATGCAGGTGATAAAGGTATATTGGTGTATAAATAAGGGAAGCTGACAATTGAAAAGTTAAAGTCATCACGTTTATAATAAAGGTTTGTTGTTAGGTAACCATTAAAGTCTTTCTATTTAAAATAAAATATTCACATATGAAACAGATATGTAAAATTCTGAGATAAACTTTATTCTTAACTCTGGGATTTTTCGTGTTCACTTTTTGAATGGAACTTTCAATTGTTTATTTATGTGTAACATAAAGTAATTTATACCATCTATGGATTAATTATATATTGTTAAGCTTTTTCTGGATATTGTAATGCCACACTCAACCTGTATCGGCAATTTGATTTTGTCAAGTGATCATTGTCACAAGTCTGCACACTGTCTAGAAAATGTTTTCATCCACAGTTGTGACCATTCATTGAAGTTATCCACTTTTATTGCATAATTCGCTAAGTTTATTATAAGGTACGAAAGCCCACAAGACTCATTCGAGATTCAAGTTTCGAAATTCGAGATTCGAAATTCGAGTTTCGAAATTCAAGATCCAAACTAACCAATCAAAACGGGTTCAACATTTGATTACTCCCCTTTGTTATGTTTTTACTATCAAGAAATCGTTGAATGTATTTATAACAAATGGGTCATTTGCTAAAATGACAATGCAAGAAAAAATGCTTTATGTATGTAAATAAAAAAAAATTTGGATTGCATTTTGAAAAATACATATATAATTTTATTTTTTCCATTAAACACAATAGTAAATACGTGTATATGCAATATTATGTGGTCTTACCGTTGACTTTCAAACAAGTAGGTCGACTTTTTTTAATAAGATCATTGCTGAGGGAGAATATTATATTTGATTATAATTAGATATGAAATACTAGTATTATGAATCGTCTCTACACTGCGCAGTAATTCAAGGGTATATATTTCAATACATTTACAAAGGTTACATTTGTGCAGTGAGACTTGGCTGCTGAATCGAACTGTAGCTTTATAAGGTTTCACGAGTATACTTTAGTCTTTGGTCATTACGGTATGGTCAGAGACTAAAATTTAAAACCATAACACTATATTTTTGCATCTAATATCATCTACTATTGCATTGATATAAGATAAAATAAATGCTGCATTTATTTTAATTCATATTGCCAATATGTATTACATGTATAATTTTTAATTAATTCAAGAAATCAAAGCCTTAGATGAAGATAAGTAATTAAATACCTAATTTTTATGTATTTCCTCTATCAGGAAAACGAACGCGATTTTTGTTTTCCAATACTATGTCGCCTCTTAAGTTTTACAAAGTAACATTTTCAGTGTGTTAGGAAAATTAAGCAGGTGGATGGGTAGGAGTGGGGTTATTGTTAATCTTTTGACACTTGACACTTAATTATAACTTTATTTATGTGTCATCATCCCCGACAACATAGTAGATAATACAAATATATATATATATACTCCTGATAAATGTATTCTATTTAATATTTAGTAAGCCATAATATAAATTGAAGTATATCTTGTTGATAAAAATCCAATGCTTACTTAAATTTCGTTCTAATATATAAAATACTCTTTCTTGCATTATAATTTAATCAAATGACTCATTTGTTATAAATATATTTAACGATTTCTTGATATTAAAATCATAATAAAGGGGAGTTATCAAATATTGAACTTTTATTGGTTAATCTGGATCTTGAATCTCGAAACTCGAATTTTGAATCTCGAATTTCGAATCTCGTATTACAATCTCGAATTTCGTATTTCAAACCTCGAATCTCGAATGAGTCCTCTGGGCTATCGTAATAAGGATACTGTTAAAGGTTTGTGCCATCTTTTTTGCCAAATTTTTTTCTAGTCATAGTTTTAGGTTTTTATTATATTTGTTTAATTTTAATTACGAATATTATATGCTAATTTTTGTTCTTATTCTGTAAATTTTGTTTGGCATACAAATAAATGCTCATTTACAACAACTGAAAAGTTCATGTTATATTTGACAAACAAGAGGCCCATGGGCCACATCGCTCACCTGAGAAGCTTTGACCATTCTGTTCTTTACCAGATTTCCTCCTTGTAATACATAATGCATCCCCACCCTACCCCACTGATCATAATTTAGACATTTTGAAATCTACACTACCCCAGGATCCTTCCATGTGCACATAAGTTTCAACTTTTCTGGCAAAGTGGTTCTTAAGAAGAAGATTTTCAAAGATTTTTCCTATATATTTCTATGTAAAACGTTGATTCCCCATTGTGGCCCCTCCCTACCCCCGGAGGTCATGATTTGAACAATTTAGAATCTACACTACACCAGGATGCTTCCACATAAGTTTTAGCTTTTCTGGCCCAGTGGTTCTTGAGAAGAAGATTTTCAAAGATTTTCCTATATATTCCTATGTAAAACTTTGATTCCCCGTTGTGGCCCCGCCATTCCCCCGGGGGTCATGATTTGAACAATTTAGAATCGACACTATACCAGGATGCTTCCATAATTTACAGCTTTTCTGGTCCAGTGGTTCTTGAGAAAAAGATTTTCAAAGATTTTTCCTATATATTTCTATGTAAAACTTTGATTCCCCATAGTGGCCCCGCCCTTCCCCTGGGGGTCATGATTTGAACAATTTAGAATCTACATTTGCCCAGGATGCTTACACGTAAGTTTCAGCTTTTCTGGCCCAGTGGTTCTTGAGAAGAAGATTTTCAAAGATTTTTCCTATATATTCCTATATTAAACTTTGATTCCCCATTGTGGCCCCGCCCTTCCCCCGGGGTTCATGATTTGAACAATTTAGAATCTACACTATACCAGGATGCCTCTATATAAGTTTCAGCTTTTCTGGCCCAGTGGTTCTTGAAAAGAAGATTTTCAAAGTTTTTTTCTATATATTCCTATGTAAAACTTTGATTCCCCATTGTGGCCCCTCCCTACCCCTGGAGGTCATGATTTGAACAATTTAGAATTTACACTGCACCAGGATGCTTCCACATAAGTTTTAGCTTTTCTAGCCCAGTGGTTCTTGAGAAGAAGATTTTCAAAGATTTTTCCTATATACACTGTATTTCTATGTAAAACTTTGATTCCTCATTGTGGCCCCGCCCTTCCCCCGGGGGTCATGATTTGAACAATTTAGAATTTACACTATACCAGGATGCTTCCATATAAGTTTCAGCTTTTCTGGCCCAGTGGTTCTTGAGAAGAAGATTTTCAAAGATTTTTCCTATATATTCCTATGTAAAACTTTGATTCCCCATTGTGGCCCCGCCCTTCCCCCGGGGGCCATTATTTGAACAATTTAGAATCTACACTATACCAGGATGCTTCCATATAAGTTTCAGCTTTTCTGGCCCAGTGGTTCTTGAGAAGAAGATTTTTTAATGACCCCACCCTATTTTTGTCTTTTCTTGATTATCTCCCCTTGTGAGGGAACTTGGCCCTTTATTTTAACAATTTAAATTTCCCTTCACCCAAGGATGCTTTGTACCAAGTTTGGTCAAAATTGGCCCAGTGGTTCTTGAGAAGAAGTCGAAAATGTGAAAAGTTTACAGAAGGACAGACGGACAGACAGACAGACAGCTAGACGGACGACGGACAAAATGTGATCAGAAAAGCTTACTTGAGCCTTCGGCTCAGTTGAGCTAAAAACAGAGCAGAGTAGACTCATGTATTGAGATTTTGGTTTACAGTCAGAAAAACAAGAACGATGGTATAAATCGTCATTATATTTAAATGTCGAGTTGATGGACAAAAGTCTTTTCGTCTTCTCTGTATAGGATTTTAAACACATTCTGCTTAATATGAATTCAAAAATGAATATGCTTTTATACAGCAATATGCTTTGGTTGTTGTCACAATTGATATTGCCTATATGTTATATGCAGAGTGCATATAATATTTTGTTATTGGCAATAAAGTTTACATAAATTTTGATCTCAAACATCTGGGTGCATACATCTGAGTTGAGTAATTAATAACATATGCAGTCAAAGGGTTCCAAAATTTATGTAGAGATAAAAATATCAAGTTTGATTAGTTATCAATGATATATCGGACTTGACACACACTGAGAATGATGTGTTAAGTCCTGAGAAGAAGTAATATCTGTTTGCCTTATTATATATAAGGCACATCTTAGGTTAGCTTAGACATATCATAGTTTATTAAAACAGTGAAATCATTTTGTAGGAGTCATGCCTAGGAAAAAGACTTCCAAACAGACAGACGGCCAGGGTATGGAAGCGCCATCCGCAAAACGTCGGAAGCCAAATCAAGCTTCGGGGGCCACAAAACCAGACCAAGTCCCCATTGACTATCAAAAACTCGCCGCAGAGATCCTACGGCAACAAAATTTGCACCAACCTCAGTCGACTGGTGAAGAAAGAAACCAGGAACAGACTCTGCATCAATGACAATATCACAGATTAATACAACAGCTTCAATGTCATCACAGCCTGCTACATCAGGGTCACAAGCTTCTACATAGGGTCACAAGCTTCTACATCAGGGTCACAAGCTTCTACATCAGGGACACAAGATGCTACCTCAGGGTCACAAGCTGACACAACAGCAACTGTGTCACAACTAGTATCTAGGATATTTGAAGGTGAGCCAGCAGGCACAGCACCCAATAAAACATAATTACATATCAATCACTGATGGCATTCCTCTTGGTGCAACCGTACCTTACAAAATTAAGTCAAAAATATGGTCAAATGAATTTATAGATTTGCGTGGTCTCTTGACGCACCAAGAGGAAGACCCAGTGACCTTACTGATCACACCAGGGGTAATAAATTTGCAACATAGTCGAAAGTCTAAAACGCCTCTGTCCATCAACCAATGGACAGATGCGTTTCTGGTTTTTACGTGTATCGTTATACAACAGAAACCCAATGAGGCTCCCCACCTGCTTAAGTACATGTCATTCATAAGGGAGCTACAAAAACTTCATGGGGATTCAGCGTGGCGATCATACGATGAGTCTTTCAGGAAGTTAAGGGAGACAGTAGACCTTCCGTGGCAAAAGCCAGTGGAGGAACTACGTGGTAAATCATTAGCTGTTTCCACAAAACAATCTAATGGGCAGCCTTTTCGTGGGAAACAGGTGGGGAGAATCGGTGGGGTCAGATTCTGCTTCGCCTATAACCAAGGTAACAAATGTAAGTCAACTCCCTGTCCATTCACCCTCATTTGCCAAGCCTGTAGAGGTAATCACCCCAAAATTAAATGTAAATCTACAGAAAAATCTGAACATGATAGGACCTCTCCCAACCCCAGTAAAGGCAAACAAACTAAATGACCATTTAAGGGGTTATGATGACCAATTGAGAGATTATTTGGTAAAAGGTTTCAGTTTCGGATTTTCCCTGGGATGTGAAAACACTCCTACAGCGTCTTTGTCAAAAAACCATAAATCAGCTCAAAATCACCCAGAAATCATACAAGATTACATACAAAAGGGCCTTGAGCTCCATCGTATAGCAGGACCTTTCCCAAACCCTCCTTTCGATCCATTTGTGTCATCCGCTTTAGGTGTCATACCAAAATCAGAACCAGGAAAATTTCGTATTATTCATGATCTTTCTTATCCAAAAACAAATTCTGTTTACACCCATATTCCAAAAGAAAATTCAGAAGTTCATTATGACTCAATTGATTGGATTATAAATTTAGTGCAAAATCATGGCCTTCGGTGCCTGATGGCAAAGACCGATATTGAAGATGCATTCCGAATCATTCCAATTTGCCCAGAAGATTATCATTTACTAGTGTTTTCTTGGCAAGGAAAATATTACTTTGACAAATGTCTCCCAATGGGGGCAAGTAGTTCTTGCCAGATACTTGAAAAATTCATTGTAGCTCTACAGTGGATACTACAGTCAAAATTCGGGGTTGGGGGAATGTCACATATTCTGGATGACTTCTTCTTTATTGGACCTGCGAACTCTGAAAGCTGTAAGAACGACTTAACAAATTTCCTCTTTCTGTGCAAAAATATTGGTGTCCCTATCAAAATGTCAAAGACACAGACTCCAACTACAAAAATTATAATCTATGGTATTGAAATTGATTCCAACAAAATGGAAGCACGGCTACTAGCGGACAAAATTAACAAGATTAAAATGCATTTGGTAGAACTTTTACAAAAAGATCAAACTACATTACGTGAACTTCAATCTCTGATTGGTTTACTCAATTTCGCGTGCTCAGTAGTGGTTCCAGAGCGTGCTTTTCTCCGACGCATGATTGATCTAACTTGTGGAGTAACTGAACCTGCATCACACATTCACTTAACTAGGGAAACAAAAGCAGATATGGAAACATGGCTATCTTTCATAAGCTGCTTTCACGGGAAGTCAGTTTTTCTTCCGCAAAAGTGGTTGTCCACAGATCACCTTACCCTTTACACAGATGTATCAGGGTCATTGGGCTTTGCGGCGATTTTAGGTAATGAGTGGTTTGCATCTCACTTGGACTTTTTACAAAATGATTGTCAAATAGCAGTCAAAGAGTTATTTCCCATTGTACTAGCTATAGGAATATGGGGGAACAAAATCAAAAATAAAAGAATCCTATTCATGTCTGACAATATGGCAGTAGTACAAATCATTAACAAACAAACATCAAAAGACAAAACAATTATGAGATTAGTGCGCCGCTTAGTTTTAGCAACCTTAGAAAACAACATTCATTTCCGAGCAAAACACAATCCGGGAAAGCATAATATCACTGCTGATCGTGCCTCTCCCGTTTTCAATTTCAGGCAGCTTTCCAGTCTGCACCTCACTTAACCCGCCAGCCGACACAAATCCCTCAAGCCAGTTTAAACATTTGAACTCATCAGCTTGCAATCTTCTGTCAAAAGCTCTTACAAAGAGTTCAAGCGCTGCCTACAAAAGATCATGGGACATGCTAGTGAGCACATTTCCCTCCATCAAATCCTTGCCTGTCTCACCATCTACATTATGTAAGTATATTTCTTACTTATTTGACAACGGATATTCTCCAAATAGCATTGCAACGATGTATCAGCAATTAGTTATGTACATAAATTGTTTGGGACAACAGACCCATGGGATAGATTTCTGGTAAAAAAGGTCATGCAAGGCTGTTACCATTTAGCCCCGTGTAAAGATTCACGTTACCAATCACAGGTCCCATTTTACACAAGTTAATTCAAGGGCTTCAGTTCTCTGTTCTCTGTCTATGCATTTTTACGGCTAGGGGAAGTAGTAGTTAAGGCGAAAAGTCTAGCTAGCACAGTCATCCAACGAGAAGATATTTCATTTACCCTAAACGAGAACTCACCCATCGAAGTTGTAATTGTCTTAAAACACTTTAAAACAAATAAAACAAAGGACCTCATCCAGATCCACTTGAAGGCCTTAAAAGACAACAACATGATGTGCCCCGTGAATGCCTTGTATGAATATGTGAATATGTTTGGTCATCACACCGGGCCTCTTTACCAGTTCATTGGGGGGAAACCAGTCCCATATTCTTTTGTAGCAAAACATCTTCAAAATACAATTCAATTCATTGGTCTCAATCCTGCTCTGTACAAAGGCCATAGTTTCAGGATAGGAGCAGCTACACATGCTGCAAAGTTAGGTTTTTCGGAAAACAGTATTCAAAAAATGGGCCGATGGAACTCAGATGCCATTCGTAAGTATGTACGCCTCGAAAGCTTTAAAATATAGAAACTTTATCAAAATGCAGAACTATCTTTGTTGGAATAAGTAGTAAGTACAGGTTAACTACTAATATGCAAGAACTTTAAACGTGGTGTTTTTTCAACCCACCAGGTCAGAAATTAACTGCTAGGGGATTGAAAAAACCATTTATTACAAGTGCACAGGTCAGAAGTAAACTGCGGTGCAACTGAAACTATACACAGGTCAGAAGTAAACTGCTATGTAACTAAAACTATACACAGGTCAGAAGTAAACTGCTGGGTGTCTTAAACTATACACAGGTCAGTAGTGAACTGCTGTGCAAACAGGTTTTCATGTAAATATATAGTGATGTTTATATTTGGAAAATGTTTTTTGCCTTGTTATTCACAGATATGTGTAGTGCAATGTATTAATCTAGTCCCAAATTTTCCAGCTGTGCCTGCTGGTCCTCATGTTTTGCTATTATAAATAATGTAATGTAAGGGTCAAAATGCAATGTTTTGAAAGCTAGTCTCCAAAAATTTACATCTGGATTAATTATCCTTTTTTACAAACAGAGTGAATTGTTTAACTGTTTACATATTTTTTTCTTGTATGTTAAGATTTACAAAAACTATGTGTCAAAATAGTGTTGATATTGGTCTGCATACCAAAACCATAAGTGCATTTTGTGTGGTCTACCCTTAGATGGCTAGTCCACTTTGGTTGGCGTTTTTGCAAACGTGGTTTGCCTTTTGTGGGCTTCTGTTTTTATTTTTGAACGCCAACTTTTTGGTTGTAATGTATATATGTTTTACAATTTTTTCTGTTATTTCGTACATTATTTGACATGTAACAGGGGAGATCATTACACAACTTTAATTGTTTATGTAAAAGAATATTTGTATAAGGTTTTTTGATCTCCCCATTTATTGTATTCTTTAATACTCATTGTCATTTTCAATAAATGACAATTCACACAAATATGGAGTTGTGATTTTTATCCAGGAAGAAAGTGAAAGGTTATTTAGATCTCAATAATATGTAAACAAGCAGGTATTACATAAATATGCTTTTATACAGCTGTACAGGTCGCAATTGGTATCAATGAAAATTGTCACAGATTGAGTTTATCATTTGTGAATGTAACGTCAAAAGGAAAAAAAATCTATAGAAACACTTTACAACTTTTTAATATAAGTAATCAATTTTTTTCTCACGTAATATTCTTTTTCTGTAACAGTGGCACACAACAGCTACCAGAGCGAGGACAAGGAGGACAAGTACCCCGACAGCCACGCCTATATATAGCCTCAGAAGAGATGAGGGGTCGCCATCATGCACAACAGAACTTCACAGACACACAAAAAGTAAACATTTTAAATCATGCTCATATGCATGTATTGTCATTTCATTTTTTTAATTCATTATCTTGACTTATCTACATACAGAGCGACGAAAAAAAATACACCCTAATATTTAAAAAAAACCAAGTTGAAACATTTGAAATACACAGTATTTTTGTAATTATTTCTTTCCTTTCAATTTCTGTGAAGATTGAATGTCTTCAATCGTTCATATATTTGTGAATTCTCTCGTTTAAAATCATCATTTAGAATTCTCAAGTGGACATAATAATCTTGTCAGCAAATACATTTATCATTAAGTCAAATGCTGATTGAATTTTTATCATATTGATTATTAGGCCATTATTTATCCACTGAGTTGTCCTCGAATTTTCCAATTTCTTACCGATCATGACAAGAAGCACACTGTTTGGGTGACCAATACGCAGGGGATGCTCACTCCTCCTGATCCTATCTCTGAGGTCCGTGTTTGGTTTGTTCCTATTTTGTACTGTTAAATGAACTTTAAAGCTCGAATAATGTTCGTTGTCTCATTTAAAAAGTTACAGAGAATTGTTGGTAAAACTCCTCCAGATATTTCACACATCTGGTTTTAGCTCACATCATGACTGGCGAACAAATTTCCACTAGAATTAATACATGTTCCACAAGGATAGCTTTCCAGAAAGCATTAAATGTGAACCCTTTTGTTATAAACAATATCAAAAATGCAACCCCTTCAGTACTGTTGTTTTACTTAAAAAAAAAACGGGCTTCATATTTTAGCGGCATTGGCGCAGAAAACAATGTGCTAATTCATGAATAGCGCTAGGAAATCTTATATTAATTTTGAATAATATATACGTGTGACACTGGCTTGGGTAGCGCTAATTATTGATTACGCAAACAACTCCAGTTCCAAGGGTTGTTCTAAACTTTGAGTATGCCAATTCATGTACACGTAAAGTAATTTACCAGGCTGAAAATTCTTTTCTTCAAAATTTCAATAAGGGTTTTACAGTTACTTGTATTTAAGTTTTAAGGTGAATACACAAGTCAGAAAGATATTCAATGGTCAAAGTACTTGTCTATATAAGAAAGTAAACTTGTCTGCCTTAATAAAATGTGAAAGACAAAAGACGCGTACGTGAACCATCGTTTCCGAGACCAGTCTGTTTCACTTCCTTAGTGTCTGCTCCATTTCGTTTTCCAAAAGTTTTTCTAGAGACTAGCAGATTGTGGGCTGATATTTGGTTTATGAGTAGTTTATCGTAATGGGTTACGGATTAAGTTTGTATTTCGTTCCATTTCGTTCGTTTCATTGAAGTTTGTATATCTGTTGTATGCGTTTACGTTTGTGTTGTCAATGTGTAAATGCCCAGGTGTGTGTGTTTATGTTTACTGCGTTTGTCTTACTCGACCATTTCTGTTTTTATTGAATGCCATCTAGCTTTCCTGCAAATAAATAATCATCTTGAACAACTGGTACTACAATCTTTACATGTACAAGGATAGAGAGTTATATATTTTGTGGCCGCTCTACAGTGGAACGAATACTATACATGAATATTAATATATCCATTTACTATTCAGTTTCGATGAATTTACGCATCTTACTTATTTAATTCATATTGATATCTATTACATACTTAGTAATAAATACTATTAGTTACACAGTTAGTTAATGACCTAATACTAATAGGTCACTAACTAGCTGTATTACGAAATTGTCCCGCTGAAGACCTTTTTCAATATAAGAAGGATATGGAAAAAACGAACAGTATTCAATCTCAACGTCCATTAAACAATATACAAAATAAGAGCAGAGCAAACACGGACCTCCGAAACATCAGAGGTGGGATCAGGTGCCATGGAGGAGTGAGCATCCCCTGCCGACCGGTCACACCCGCCGTGTGTTCGTTGTCATAATCAGGAAATAACGGAAAAAATCCGTCGTCAATTCAGTGTATAAATAATGGACTAACAATTGGTATGAAAAACGTCAGTCAGCATTTCATTCAATGATAAATTGTATTTGCTGACAAGGTCATTGTATCGACCATATAATTTACGAAATGATGACTTTAAACGAGACTGTTGATATTCTTGTTTCATCAACTTGCTTGTCAATAATTTACCTCGTTTAAGAAATTGTTCATACGTAGAGCATGCTCTTGCGTATCGAATCAACTGAAATATATATACTCCGTATACGTTGACGATAAAAAAGTTAAAGTCATCACGTTTATCATATAGCTTGGTTGTTAGATTACCATTAGTGTTTTTTTCAAGTAAAATATCCAAGTATGAAGCAGAAGTGTCGGACTCTGGGGTATCTTTTATCTCAAGCTCACCAGGATATATCGTGTCGACGTAGGAATGGAAATTATCATTATTAATTGACAATACGTCGTCGATATATCTAAATGTCGAGTTGAAGGCCACAGCAAGTGTTTTCTTCTTTTCACACATAAGGTTTTGCATAAATTCTGCTTCATATGAATATGAACCTAAGTCTGCTAATAACGGAGCGCAATTTGTACCCATGGGAATTCCAATAGATTGTTGGAATACCTGGTCTCCAAAAACCACATAAATATTGTCAATCAGAAACTCAAGCATCTTCTTGATGTCAACTTCAGAGTACTTATGTGTGCAATCAGAATCTGTTTTAACAAAATAATTATTCAAATGACCAATGACGAGGTAAGTAAATTTACGAGTTCCATTTTTGTTGAAGAAGCAGCTGTCAATGATATCAAAAAGCCTGGATTTTAATTTGTCGTGGGGAATTGTTGTGTATAAAGTTGAAAAGTCGTAAGTTTTTAAGCTGTTGATTTTTGTAAAGGCTTGTGATTTCAAATTGTACAAAAGTTCTTTAGAATTTTTAAGTATCCACATCTGATTTACACCACTTCTTGAATATATAGTTGTACAGTACTCTTGAAGTTTTTCCTTCCCTAATGTTTGTGCATATTATAAAAATATCGTTACGATAACAAGAAAGAACTTTATTCGGTAATAACCATGCAATATTTGCCCCCAAAATCAAACTTTGATGGAGATATATCTAAATATTTACATTCGCTGTGTGGTTTTCTACTAAGCCAACTGTGAAATTGATTTGAAAATCATTTTCGTGTAAACCCACGCGTAGACATATACACGGAGAAACGTGTGTTACCGGGACGTCACAATAGGGCTACAGCGACGTTAGTAAAAGTATAACAATAAAGGACAGCGAGAAATTCAAATATTGAGTATATTTTCGGTGCTTCCAAACATGTAAGATGTAAATATAAGAAATGTTTTTAAAACAGAGGAGTATACGACGACTTCAAAGCACTGAATATTTTCATAAGTAATGACGCCATATGTACGTAATGAAGTCACAAACATGACGTAAATTTCATTTTTTTTATGAATTTTACAGAAAAATGTACAATATTTCGTCGATATTTTGAGTAAATGTCACCGAGCGCATGTGTGTTCAGGATCAATATTTTGATATAATGTGTAGAATGATAATATAAATGAAATATGGCAATATTCTTCCAGAACAAACTTGCGCTCTATAAATTTTAAAGCTAAAATTGTTGAAATTTTGTCCATTTTGTCCTCTTTCTGAAAAAGGATATGAAATTGGACTAGTTTGTGACGTCATAAAAACAAAAATTGTGAATACACTGCTTTGACACTTTAATATTTTCTGTTAATTTATATTTCTCATACAATTTATTGAATTCAGCACATTTCAGGAAGTTTCCAAAATTTGACATTTGTGGGGGCAATTATATATGCAATATACCGCACATAGTTCTTGAACTAAACTACCTACGTAAACCTTTTCTTAGCCGCCATTTTTATTTACAATAACAACGCTGCGAACGGAATCGCGTGCCCGATTTTCATATTACTCCTCGACGGAGACGTAATACGGTAATTTCAGGGCGTCATGTGATCAGCTTTTATCCAATCAGCAATTAACAAATCTGTCTGAAGCGGGATAAAGGAGTTTGCATATGCGATATGTCTGACGTCAGAATAGACGTATCAGCCCTGCAGTGCTGATATGAATTTGCGGGACTTATACGGATCAATATCACACCCTTAGTAACTTATTATTATTATTTTTATTTTACTAATTTATAAAGCACAAAATTACATATAGTTTCTATAGGGTACTTGTGATCACACTTATATTTTTCTTGGGGGGCAGGGGGGTACATATTCTCTTAATTTTAACTTTTTGAAAGTAAGAATACTGAGTAATCTAATTGACAAATAAGAGATAATTTTTAAATTACGGATCGGACACATTTGAATTAGAAGTAGACACAAACCCAAACCGTATGAGACAATAGACCATGTACATTAGAGAAGTCCGTGCATGATTATTTACTTATTTTCTTCTCAACCTGATGTGTACTGTATTTTATTATAAAGTATGTAATAAACAATAAAACGCACCCTTTTCAAAATCACATCCTGTATCAGCCCTCAGCCTGTGGCCCTCTGGCTGATATTGGTGTCTCGGGCTGATACAGGATGTGATATGGAAAAGGGTATATATGATTCTTTATATATATTTTATTCTTTTTTTCAGATTTTTCTAATACAGACAAGTATATGTGGTCACACCATTTTATCGTTTCAGGTTGTATTTACAAGCCCAGTTGCATCATTACAAAGAAGCCCTGGTCACGGCCGCCTGTTTATTTTATATACATTGTTATTTCGTAAAATACCGCAAAGTTTACTACTTTTGCTTCATAATTGATGCCATTGAATATAAACTTTTAGTATTTTACTATCTTTTTTGCAATTCAAAGATTGAAGAACCTTTAGCACTTTCACATTAAGTACATTCAGAACTCTGATATAATAACAATTCATGCCTGTAATGCAATATAATCAAGTAAACATAAACAGTCGATGAAAAACTTCTTTCATATTTAATACAGGTACGCTCGTATATTCCAGTAAACTCAAAATACATAACAGAGTCCACCTCCCTCTTTTATGACCTTTTAAGCATTTCTAAAGAAATTGATCTCAAAATTTTAATGCTTTTTTCCGTATATTTCTTGTAATTTTTGTAAATAATAATGTATATATATTCTAAATGCAGTATTATTATTAAGTTTCTGAAAATGGTAAAAAAAAACATTCTGTGTGCCCCTTGTCCTGATCGGGGAATAGCTGAAAAATCCGTTAATGGAATGGAATAATGAAATAACAGTTAGTATGAAAAACGTCAATCAGCATTTGACTCAATGATAAATTTCGATTGCGGCAAATATCACTAAGATAATGTATGTTGTTTAACTTAAGATTCAAGAAAACAACTAGTAAATCAAATAAAGGAGATTAAGAACAAATCTTCTTTGCAATTGTTCCCTCTTTCTAATGAAACAACTTGCAATTAAATAGTACAAAAACAAGATGACTTTATCTTCTCTACTCATCTTCTGTAAAGTATGTAAAAGTATTCCTCTATCACCTGTATATGGTGTTTATACGTCTCCAAGTTACCTCCGCACTGAGTGCGATAAACATTTTGATCAAAACAGACAACCTGCAGATACACTAATTTTTTTAAATCTTGTTTAAAGTCAGCATTTCTTAAGGTGGAATAACCCTCTGATAAGAGAGATAACTTTTCTGACAAGAAAGGTAACTTTTTTCAGACATTTTGTCATGAAATTCAGTGATTTGTCATGTCAGAGTTTACAAATTTCAGTCAGAAGGACCATTCTATAGTCAACTCAAACAAACCTATTCTATGGTACAAATGTTGATTCCTAGTTTCTGTTGTTAGTATATTTATTAATTATTTATAATAGTTTACTTAAAACAATTATATTCAGTTCCTTTAAACAGTGTTAATTGAGAAATCTCTATCTCTTTAAGTATAATTTTTTTAATTGTACAGAAATTTCAGATGCAGGATTGTTTATAAAAATTTAATTATTATTTTGTTTCATTAAAAAATATTTTCAAGGGCGATAATGGAACGATAACTCTTGTTTATGGATGCGTGTTATTTTACATGCACAGAAAACAATTTGTTATTCTGATTTAAAAAGCAGCGCTTCAGTATGTTTTCTAATGGGAATTAGATAGGTATGATAGTAAATATTATTTTTATATATACCTCATATTTCTAATTTAATTGTGAGATAAAAAATAATTAATCTTTCTGTTTACCATATCAAATTTTCTTCACATCATGATTTGACATATTATTCATTTCTGAAAAAGTAAGCAACGCTTCATACTTCAAACTATTTTCCATTTGAATTCAATGCTATAGTTGTTGCTGAAAATCAATGTCTGGATTTTTAAAAAAAAAAGTCTTGAAATTTGGAGCAGAGGGATATTGCCCCTTAAGTAAGTAAGTAAGTATTAATAGTCGGACTATAAACATTTAACACAAAACAAGAGCTGTTTTACTGACAACTATAAAATGTACCTAATCCTATATATAAGAGAAAAATCATTCTTGAACAAAATGGAACATAAATGACGAAATAAAAAACACAATATAGGAAAGCACATCCAAAATTATACATCAAAGGTTGTGCACTTATAAAATAAGTGAAGAGGGATGTAGGATAGCACTAATATAGTAAAATCATACCTTAAAACCAGAAAACAGTTACACAACAAAGGGGGAAACGTTAAGTATGAGGTATAAAGGTCTGGAGTCTACATATATAAATTAGTTCCCCACACCAAGTTAAAATGTAGTTTGAAAATTGATTATAAGATGTGAATTTCCTGACTTTATTTGGCAGAGACTTCCAGACTTTTGCTCCCTCATACCTTAGATATTTCGTTACATACCTTATTGTACTTGGTCTTTGACTCTCTGTAGTATCTGTATATCTAAAATTGTACGGATTTAAAATAAACAACTTTGGTTATCACGCGACTCTTGAAGAAAACATTATTACCACTGTGCCAAGCTGGAAACTTTGAGAACATTGTTTTAATTTTCGTTTCTAAAAACGCACAAAAAGGGGAATATTTTCCATCAGACACAGTCTTTTGATGCCCCACAGTGTAAAGGTAAACTAACTTAAGTCAGGTATATCAACAAATTATTTATCTCTGTTTAAATCATTCCTTATCATTAATCATTAACTTTTATATTTTTATCAGTTTGATTCGTTGAAAAATAGATTTTCCGTCCGTGGTTTTCTTTAACTAAAATGTTTTAGGTACTCACATGCCCTGTAGACAAACTGGATCTGAAAATAATAAGGATGTGTAAAGCGTATATATTATCAAGTCACCCCAATAGGGACAGGTTAATGAAAGTAAGGCCAAAGCTTTAGTTAAGTACTGTAATTGTAAGAGAAGTTCAAATTTGTACCTTGATTTCTTTTGATTTATCTATATAAAGATAGATACCTATCTTTAGTGAGCTTGAGATAAAAGATACCACAGAGTCTGAATGACGTTTTTCATGCTTATTGTTAGTCCATTATTTATACACTGAAGTGAAGATGGACTTTTCCGTTATTTCCCGATCATGACAAGGAACACACGGCGTGTGCGACCGGTCAGCAGGGGATGCTCACTCTTCAACTCAATATCCTTCTTCCAAGATCTTTCATTGGATACCACTAATTATGATAGTTTGACCTTGACTTTATTAGATTAAACTACTAGTATTTTTTTTTAAATTAACCTTGGCAATACTTTTTACAAAAGATAAAGGCTAGGGCTTTTCATCTTCACATACGTAATTTTTATGACAATACCTTTCCTAGGATACCAACAACTTTGACCCTTTGACCTTTACTTTAAAAACTTTAACCTTGGCCATTGCTTTTGAACAGTTCAAACTAAGGCTTTAATGCTTCAAAAATGTTATCCTTGTGACAAGACCTTTGTTTAAAATCAACAACTTTGACCCTTTGACTTTGACCCTGGAATTTGACTTACCTTTTAACAACCTCAACCTTGGTCATAACTTTTGAACAGGTGGCTCTATCTGGTCAAAGGCCTTACTTTGGGTACTAACTAATTCGATTTGCAACTGAGAAAGGTTTACTTTCGCTATGTTGCCAAACGGGGGCATTAGTTTAATAAACGCATCTGTTTTTCTTGGCTTACATGTATACTTTGAAGGATAAGGGGAGTTTCAAACTTCTTTCCTAAATTTTTTTTTTCATGCACCACACATTATATACTGTATACAGGGGAATTTTCGCACCAGTTTTAATTTTGCTCCTTTAGCCCTATCCTTCTGTGGGCGAATTTAAAACGGGATGAATTAAAAGAATACATTTTATTTTCTTAAACAAAACGATGATACGGCAATTTAAATTTAAAACAGGACAAAATTGTTTTCAAGTGTGAAAGGGCGAAAATAACCCTGCATACAGTACCTAGCTGAATTCACTTAACTTAATTTTAACCAAAGAAATGGGACATCGAGCCTTTCAATGAAGGGTTTTAAATGTAAAACGTAATATTTGGTGAAAAACTGGGCGGACAACAGCCCCCCCCCCCCAAAAAAAAAAAACACTACCTCTGGCAAATTCTACGTGGTAGCTCTGAAAAGGTTTTCGTACTTAGTTTATCCACAGATTAATTGTTTTTTAAATTGTTTGACTATTTCATTTCATTCTTAATTTAGAAATAATATGAAATATATTAAATCATATTTAAAAAAATATAATTTAAGTCAACCAATATAAAAACAAGATGTTTTTGTGAAACACTATGCGCCCGGCGTCAACAAAGTTCGAAAAAAGCTATTTTTACTATATAGGTCACAGTCAAGGTCACAAGGTCATTGACCTTGGTGTTGTTTGTAAGAACTTAATTGTGGGGTTTTTTTTTAGATATGAAGTCCCTATCTCCTATGGTTCAAAAGTTATGGCAAAAAGTGGAAAAATATTTTTAGCATATAGGTCATAAAAAAATCACATGGTCATTAACCTTGGTGTTGTTTGAAAGAACTTTATTAGTGGAGTATGCATACTAAATATGAAGTCCATACCTCCTATGGTTCAAAAGTTATGGCAAAAAGTGGAAAAAGCTATTTTTACGTATAGGTCATAGCCAAGGTCACAAGGTCATTGACCTTGGTGTCATTTGAAGGAACTTTATTAGTGGTGTATGCATACCAAGTATGAAGTCTCTATCTCTTATGGTTCAAAAGTTATGACAAACAGTTGAAAAAGCTATTTTTAGCATATAGGTCACAGTCAAGGTCACAAGGTCATTGACCTTGATGTCATTTAAAAGAACTTTATTAGAGGAGTATGCATACCAAATATGAAGTCTCTATCTCTTATGGTTCAAAAGTTTTGGCGAAGGTTAAAGTTGACAACAGACAAACAGACAAACAGATAAACAGACAAACAGACAGGACAAAAACAATATACGCCCCGGATCTATCAATCCGGGCGCATAAAAAACTCTCTAAATACTGTTTTCAACATATTTCATGAAATAGCCCTATTTCGTAGTAATTTGTTAGATCTGTGAACTTCTGATATTTATTGCTTTTAAACAAAAAAAATGTTACAAGTTTTTACATACAGCTTCAGCTAAAGACAATTTTTGATCAAGTTTAATTTGTGAGATAGGGACTAAGGTGGGAGAAAATATCTCTCAAAACAAGGGTGGTACAGACGTATGTGACCTGTACTTTTGCCCTAGAATTTTTATATCATAACGCATACACTTTCCTCGGTATTTCATCAGTGATGTATTAGATATAATCACAATAGGGACGAAGGATAATGGATTGACTGTGAATTTCTTTGCGCCGTCTCGACATTATTTAAGCCTTTTCAGAGGGACAAAAGAAAAAAAATGTCTTGTGGAGAAATATTGTTATTTTACATTTAGATTTGAATGCTATCACTTTGGAATTGGAGTTACATGGCTGTTCAGTAAATAATGTCATTAGCTCTATGACATACAACATAGAAATCATATGACATTAAGCTTGAATTTCTCTATTTATTGAATCTTTATTAAATTGATAACAGTTTATGTGACTACTTTTCATCACATACCGGTATTTTGATTGTGGGAAGGTAGAAAACAGGGGCTATTCTAAACACTGCATAAAATGAAAGGTAAAGAATAACTAAACAGCAGTAAAATTAAAGGTTTCATTAAAGCTGATGTAAAATTTGTTAAGAATCCCAAAGAAATATTAACCGAAATATGTAAAATTTACAGCCACCAATGTCTGTTTCATAGACACACGAGCAGATGGATTTCAATGAACAAAAATGTTATATTGGGCATCAAAACTGGGTACCGTCCTTGGTGACAAGGACATAAAACAATTACTTTGCAACAATGCAAAAATTCAACAAATTACCACTGAGTATGTTTGATTGACTTTAAGACACATAGCAAAGTTGATAAACATTATTTTGGGGGTAGTTCACACTGTTTTAAAGAAATATTGAATAGTATAAAAGTTTAATACTCAAAGGTGGCCCTATACCGTATATCAGGATTTTTCCGCGTGTATCCAATTTCCGCTTTGTTCGCGACAAGTTCTGAAACGCGGAAAATAAAACAGCGTAAATTGAATACAAAGTTTTCTTCTTGTAGTAGAATTATTTCTTAATGCTTATATCGCAGAGGGTAGAAATAGCGGGATCAGAGGACAAGCGCAAGATACCGGTAATAGGTACAAACCCCTATTGTTTGTTTACCAATTGACATTAATTAGCTAGCTAATTATATGGGTCACTTTCCTTGCGAGAAGCTATTAAACTAATTATACCTGAGCTGATAGTCTGTTTGGAACAGTAAATGACCTATAATTGTTTAAATCTTAAAAAATAATATCTGTGGATTTGAAAGTTCGTACGCAACACAGGTGTGTAATCAGCTGAGCGGCTCTTCCGAAATTGACGAGGTGAAGGTCGGTCGATCTATTTCTCACCCGTGTGAAGTTACTGAAGCTTAATGACTTTACATTATACATCCCATTCCTTCATAGGCTTAAACAATTGTTAATAATATAATCACTGGGACTTTGAAATAGTGAAAATTTGATTCGCGTAAATTTGATACACTGATTTAAGTTCTGATTCGCGGAAAAAACATGACGCGGAAAAAACCTGATATACGGTATATTGAAAAACGAGTGAAAGCGACGGCATGCAGAGTAAAGGAAGTTAATGTTTTGTCATACCAACTACTGTACAATCCTTATTTGTCGCGAGTACTTTTAATCGTGAACTGGGTCTTTCACGTCAAATCGCGAGAAATATAATTCGCGAATGGACAGTTGATCAACAGAATTTACATACACTTCAGCACCATAAAATTAAAAGCGAGTAATATTTTTTGCGTATAATTAGGAATCTACAGTATATTCGCCAGATCTTTCAACATTTGACTTGTTTCATTTTCCAAACGTAAAAAAACCTTCAGAAAAAAGAAAAAAGTCCAGGAAATCACATGATCTGCTTCATTCCAGTATACTAAGTGTCGTTTTAATGTGTTCTAAATTTAATTAGAAATTAAAAAAAATGTTACGGACATGTGTTTTAATTTAAAGAGAATATCTAAGTGAAATCGCTATATCACTCATCACTAAATCATAGAAAAACGTTGTTTTTTTTTTTTGTTTCTTTCCAAGCACCGATGACATTATTTATTGAACAACCCTCGTATGGCAAGCATTGACAAGGGGCGAAAAAAGGTCTTTCCGAACTTGTTCTTTGATCGTCTACAAAGCATTTACCAATAAAGTATTAAGGCCTAGAAAAAATATGTTTGTTTCCGCTTTCCCGACCGACCCTAATTTATAGTGCCGACCCTAAATATTTTTCTAATGCTTTTGGCCCATGATGTGCAAGATTTCACCCAGGGAATTATAGTCTCCAACTTTGCAAGCTTTTCAAGACAGAAAGAAGTTTGGATCACCTTTCTATTATAAGTTTTAACTCACAGAAATGCTTGAAAACACCATTTCTTTTGTCATTAAAAGTGATGGAACGATTGTCGCCGACAATCGATTGTCGGTCGTTAGAAGCTGTTCGATGCTACTAATCGATTATAAAATAAATGTCGCCGACATCGCTAACAAAAAATAGAATTGCCATAATTTAATTTTATTACCAAATCCAAGTGCAAAGAGCATAAAAGTAGTGATAAACGTTGAAAACATGGAAGGATTCCGTGTCTTGTTGATACTTTTACCGCCATGATTAAATATGGGGTTAGACTAATACCAGGAAACGCTAATATTGCAAGGTTTTACTATACAAAGGAAAACATAATTAGTCTAGTCAATCTTTAAACGTAATTATTATCATAAATACAAGTCTAACTTCTTTATAATTACTTTTAACACTTGCAATTTTATTATTTTAACTAATTAAAACTAATGTTAAGAAAAATATACATGTATTAAATGAAAGGTGGGACTAATATCAATAAAATACCCTTTGTATGGACTTTACAAAAAAAAATAAAATAAATTCCCATTCTGTTTCAATAGTCTTATATAGTCTTATATTGTTTAAAGTAAACAAAATATTATTTTCCACTTTTTATAAAAGAAATTTCAATTAACATTTTTGAATATTTTATTTAAGTGAATGTTTTTTTGTAAAAGTCTGACAGAAATCTGAATAAGTTTCAACTTTTCTATATTAATTTTATTAAAGTTCAAAATTTCGATTATGATCGATTATTAATCGATATGCCCAGCCGATTATTACCAATGATCGATTCTGATTTTTTTCCGATTCCCCATCACTAGACTCACAAATGTTACTACTATACACGTTTTGATTAATGAAGCCAAAAAAAAAAATTTTAAAAAAAATTGCCTACCTACCTACCCTATATTTTTTCAGCCCGAAAGCGGAAACAAACATATTTTTTTCTAGGCCTAAATCAAAATACATTATCAGTCAGATAAAACAAAGGGAAAAGAAAATATGCCCAATCTTATATTTTACAGAGTTTGTTTTTATACTGTCCTCTAAGATATAAAATTGGGTGAAGGTCATTGAACACCTCTACCCTGAGTATTGTGTGGGATAAGTATAAGAACAACTAGTTTGGGATGGAAATGCAGTGAAACTTAGTCTAATATATTGATAGCTTAAAGGCACATACTGTACATCTTTAAAACACATATTGTACAGATCGGACATAGGATAAAAACTAGATGTGATTGTGAAACACTATGCACCCAGCGACAACAAAGTTCAAAAAAGTATTAGGTCACGCATATAGGTCACAGTCAAGGTCATAAAGTCATTGACCTTGGATTCATTTGAAAGAAATTAATTGGTGGAGTATACGTTTTAAATATCAAGTCTATCTCGTACGGTTCAAAAGATTAAAGTTGACAACAGACGGACAAACAGACGTATGAGAGAGAAACAGTATACATGTACGCCCCTGATCTCTCAATCTGGGAGCATCAAAATTTAAAAAGACATTAATATTAAACTGTCTTTCCCCCTTTAATGAGATATTAACTTTTTTCAATATTAAGCTTTCCTGAATAAATTTAAAGATCTTAATACATTAAACTTTTTAAAAGAAATATATCTCATACTATGATTAAATGTCGATGGAATATATTTGTTGATACTCACATTTATATACCTCATTGGAAGAAAATGACTTATTGGGACACCCAGCTGACTTATCACAAAGAACAGTAGTTACATCTCTGGCCACCTGATTGTACTGAGGGCAGAAATCTTGGAAGAAAAACATTTTTTTTATTTATTCAAGATTACAAAAATGCAATTTTAATTAAGACTATAAAGTAGTAATAAACAAACGATAAATCCATTTGATATAACTTCTTTAAATCTGCAAAAAATGAGTGTATATTTTTTCAGTAGGAAACAATGTTTTCAAATGTCTGAAAAGAAAAAAAAAATCATTCGATGTTTTTGTTCTTGTTATACATTAGAGCTTGGTTGTTAAAGTCACTCAAATACATATTCATTAGATCAGTCTCTCAGATTAATTTATAAATATTTCCTGCTATTTTTTATATGTATCAAAAATTTTCTTTCAATATTTAGCAAATAAATGAAGGCTCTGAATCAAATAAATACGTGGTAAACATACTTTCGTTTTAGTTGTCTTACTTTTTTGAACCTGTGCAGGGGGTCCTCTGAGGCATATTTCTCCTAGATTTCCATTATTATCAAAAAGACAATGATAGACTTTATTCGTTTTAGAACAATTCCAGTGCTGGTCTTGATTTTCCCAATCATTTCTATTGCCTGGACACGATGCAGTATTCGAAAACATGGTCTCCTAGGTTTTCCCCAGTGTCACCTGAGATCGAATATTTTTAGCGCGCAAAGTATTCCCGTTCTCTTGCTGTTTCTTTTTCACAAGTTCAAGATAAAGGTATATTAGTTTAAGGACCTTCTTTACACTAGTGAAAACTCTGTTGTTTTGGACTTTGGGAAAATAAAGCGGCGAGTTAAAGTGACACATATGAAAAAAAACGAACATTATTCAAGCCCAAAAGTCCATAAAACAATACAAGATAGGAGCAAAACAAGCTTGGACCTACAAAAAAATTAGATGTAGGATCAGGTGCCATAGAGAAGTGAACAGTCACAGTCATTGTGTTCTCCTTGTCATGATCGGGAAATAATGGAAAAATCCGTAGCAATTCACTGTATAAATAATGGACTAACAATCAATAACAAAAACGTCAGTCTGCATTTGAGTCACTGACTTAATAATAAATTTTATTTGCTGACAAGGTCATTGTATCCACCACAGAACTTACAAAATGATGCCTTTAAACGAGATTGTTTAAATTCTTGTGTCATTAACTTGTTTAATTGTCAATGATTAAACTCATTGTAAAAATCGTTTATTCGTATAACATGATCTTGTGTATCGAGTGAATTGAGAAATATAATTCTGTATGCAGGTGATGTAGGTATATTGCTGCATAAGTAAGGGAAGTTCACGATAGAAAAGTTAAAATCATCATATTTATCATAGAACTTGGTCGTTAGATTACCATTAACGTCTTTTTCGAGTAAATATCAAAATATGAAGCGGATAAGAGATATGTCAGACTCTGTGGTATCTTTTACCTCAGGCTCGTGGATTTCGATTGCCGAAAATATTACTGAAATAATACATGTTGTTTAACTCAAGATACAAGAAAAAATGGTAATTAATTAAATAAGAGAGATTGTGTCAGACTCTGTGGTATCCTTTATCTCAAGCTCACCAGGATATATCGTATCAACATTTGAATGGAAATTACAATTATTAATTGACAATACCTCGTCGATATATCTAAATGTCGAGCTGAAGGCAACAGCAAGTGTTTTCTTCTTTTCATGCATAAGATTATGCACAAATTCTGCTTCATATTAATTCGCAGTTGGTATCCATGCACGCGTATCGGTAATTCTAAATTAACTAAAATGAAATCCATTTTTTATATAGGGAACATGTAATCTTTACCGAGATTTCATGGTAAAACACAAGGTTTACCAAAATTTCAAAGTTATCCATCTTTGTTTTCCTAAATAAGTAATGTTTTATGAAAATCCATATAATTATCTATAAAACATATTAAAAAATCAATCGAATATGTTAAATTTTGAAAATTGACTTAGAGGTAGGCAGGTGAACAATACTATTGTTCGCAGTTCTTTGCCTAACAGAAATGAAGATTTAAGTTTATTCTTATTGTCACTTTATAAGTAGGTCTAACTTCACAAAAGTAATCCCTAGGTCGGAATGCAGTGCAAAAAAGAAGGTCCTGAAAATAAATAAAAACATTCCAATTATTCTTCTTTTTAAGAATTATGTAGTCTTGCACAAAGAAATTAAAATTAAAACATTTACAAGTGGAATTCTTTTTAAAGAAGGAGGGTCAAAAGCACTTTTGGGTCGGAAATCGTGCAGCTCAGGGGGGGGGGGGGGCTTAATTATCTTGTTAAATACATATTTTAAAAAAAAAAAAGATATATTTAGAAATGGTTCCTTTGTACCAATCCATTTGTCATTAAAGCAAACAAGCAGGATAACACACGGAGACATTCATTGTTCTATTAAAATGAATTCAATTTAAAGTTTCCGCCGAAATATGGCTGAAAAATTGCCGACTCGGCGTTAAACAATATAAAATCAATCAATCAATTTAAAGTTATTTAAGATTGAAAGAGTTCTGTGAATGTGAATATCGTCTTATTTTTTTCACTCATCACAGCTCAATTTAGCAGCTGAAATGCCTATTGTTTTAGAAAATGGTTGATGTTTTTTTTATTATATTTCTACAGAAATGCACTAAATTTTATATATAAATATAGATTTCTCCATGAGCGGTAATAATGTGTCGGTCCCAACAAAATGACATTTTCCTCGACACAGTAATGATTCAGTCTTTATGTGTGTCACTCAGTTAAAATTTAGAATAAAGTAAGATCTGTGATGATCAGAAAATCAAAAAAAAAAATCTCCCTGAAGTTTTTTTTTTTCAAAACTAAGCTACTGTCTTTCAATTTTTACGAATGGATTTTTACGAGAAGCGACTTTTACAGTTGACGATTTACTCTGTTAGGAAGCTCTTTTACGATATAAATATTTAGCCCAACCTTTAAGTTAACAAAAACAACAAGATATTTCAAAGCACAGGTCAGTTGCTCTTGAAAAAAACGACAATTATCCCAACCTCAAATCCAGGCCTTCACATATAAGTGTCTCTTACACAATAACTATGACCACTAGAAAGTTTTCTTATCTATTATCAATTATGTACCTCCGTAGATGATACAGGTTTAAATGTGCAAATAAACAGCTATAATGCAGAATAATGCAGCTATACATGAATCAAAAGTACGACACTTGGCCTTAAGTGGATGATCTCTTTATTCGGCTCAAAAGTCCTAGAATGGAGTAAAGCAACATTCCATTATCAATCACATATGACATTTAGGAAACCCTCTCCTCCTTACCAGTTTATTTTCTACAGACAAGACTACTGTTCTCGTAACTTATATCTATGATATCAAGGAAGTGTGATGACGATATTGATCCGTCTCAATTAAGACCCAGTAAACAAAATACGTGTATATGTATCCTATGTCACTCGTACGGAAAGGTGTCCTTCTAAAAGTTTGAGACGAGAATTTCTGTTATAAAACCATCCCATCAGCTTTTTCCTAATCTATAAAAATTATACCCGTACCCGTAGAAAATAGGAAATGCATGTTCCCGCTACAACAAATTTATTTTTTTTTATTTCTAAAACATTTACCAGGTTTTTATTTATGAGGAAATACAAACAATTATAAATTACTCATAAGGGAACACAAAGAAATAGCATAAATTCATTATGTAAATCGCACTTCACCCGAGTATACCCGATAGACCGGACGCATTTCATAGCGGTCCGGATTTCTTTCTTTATTAGTGTTCTTAAAAATTTCCAATCCAACATGTAATTAAGTATGTAAATATCTAGTGTTTAGTAGTTTAGTAGTAGTGCTAGTTGTTTTTGTTTCTCTTTTTCCTTTGTTCTTATGACTTTTTAATTTTTTTCTTTGTCCTGAGGAAGGGACAGGGCGTCCCGAAAATTTGACAATTTTTATTGTTCGTGTCGTTGGTCATTTTTAGTGCTTATATATATATATATATATATATATATATATATATATATAGATAGATATATAGATATATATATATATATATATATATATATATATATATATATATATATATATATATATATATATATATATATATATATATATATATATATATATATATATATATATATATATATATATATATATATATATATATATATTGTAAAAGTGAATTTCTCTGTGCTTTCTATATTAATATTCCTTCACTTAGGGCAGTTATATTAGTTTAAGAGTTGTTGTAATTTGTGCTTTATAAATAAAATCAATTTCATCACAACATGTATTGGTAACGATCCTCTAAAAACTAATGTCCTAATAACTGTATCTCACTTCCATTCTCAATGACCGTGTAGTGTAGGGCAGCGTTGTGAGAATTCCATCGGCATCGAAAGCAAGTTTACCAAACTTGCCTAGATAGCCGAGCGGTCTAACGCGCTGTTCTGCACTGCTAGGAGACAGATTCCGTAGGTCGAGAGTTCAACCCCAGGCTGGGGCGGAAGTGAGTATCCTTGTAAAAGTGAATTTCTCTGTGCTTTCTATATTAATATTCCTTCACTTAGGGCAGTTATATTAGTTTAAGAGTTGTTGTAATTTGTGCTTTATAAATAAAATCAATTTCATCACAACATGTATTGGTAACGATCCTCTAAAAACTAATGTCCTAATAACTGTATCTCACTTCCATTCTCAATGACCGTGTAGTGTAGGGCAGCGTTGTGAGAATTCCATCGGCATCGAAAGCAAGTTTACCAAACTTGCCTAGATAGCCGAGCGGTCTAACGCGCTGTTCTGCACTGCTAGGAGACAGATTCCGTAGGTCGAGAGTTCAACCCCGGGCTGGGGCGGAAGTGAGTATCCTTGTAAAAGTGAATTTCTCTGTGCTTTCTATATATATATATATATATATATATATATATATATTTATTTATTTATATATATACATATATACAGCTAGGATAAGGCTGTCCGTAAAATATCAAGCTGTGCAGACTGTAGTAACTTTTCTGAACTACCTACATATGACGTCATAATAGAATATGACGTCAAGTCACTGCATACTTGAGCTAACATGACGGGGAAAGTGTCATAATTTGTACACCGCATGTAGATTTATTTTGGGGCGTTGTTGTTTATTTTAAGTGTTAGGATTGTTTTAAGCTCCAGTGTGCTATTATGAAGTTGAACATTTGAAAGAATGAGTGCACTTAAGCTATGAGAGTTGGATCCCGATGTTTTGCGCAAAATAAAATTCCAAATTCATTAAAATTATGTTTTATAGATATTAAACAATGTCTTAAGAGCAGGTTTTGGTATATTATATTACATCAAAGTATTAAATAATGCCGAACGACACTTGTCTAGCTTTTGAGACGGGGGTCTAACAGTTTTGTCTCATTATGTTCCCCAAACGAAGTTGGGGAACATATTGTTTTTACTCTGTTTCTTATTATTGAAGATATTCTGTGTGAATCCACAAGAGAAGTATGTCCTCTAACTGAAATTTGTTGGGGGATTGTGTGTAGTTCATCCACTTTTGTATAAATCGCAATAAAGAGTGGAAAACACCCCCTCTTTTGTTGGTAAGTTGAATTTCTCGTAAAATATTTTCTTAACGAGTAAAAGTTAAACCTGCCCCCAGCACTTTCTATGTACCAGAGATCGCGATAAATTGATCTATGTAACAAACTTTGCACAATATTTTTCTTTTGCACTTGTGCCGAAGCGATTTTTTGCAACATTTAGGAATATCAAAAATATCCTTCACGTGTTCAACACTGTCATGTGACGTCAGTAGTATAAGCATCCTAGATAGCGAGGTCAACTGAGTGCACTTTTGGGGCT
>NW_026930568.1:0-42592 GCF_032062105.1 Saccostrea cuccullata
CCGTGAGAGCGAAGCTCTCCCTATAGGTAACACGTATGTATATGAAAAATAAAAGGAATCTATTGTTAACTATATGTCATTTACAATACCTATGGAACTGAGATTTTTGGTGACAATATGGCGTCGTCACAAATGGCGTCGATTTTATCCACGCGCAAATTGTCGTTGTTGATGAGACTTTCATCAAAGTAAAAAACATTTAATCCAAGGATAATGTGTAGTAATTCTTTTTTACTTAAAATCAAATCCATTAGTAATCAGGCCCTTCCTACTTTCGTTTTAGACGTTTAGATTTGCAGAAGGATAAAACGTACGCTCAACTAGGACCTTGGGTCCCCCGCAAATAGTTCGTCATTTTGCGTAGTAATAAAACATTTTAGGAACTCTTCAGACATTAAAGGCACAAAAGTAAATTCATCCATATCAATACGGAGACCTCAGGTCACCTCATATATTGATTGAATTTTATATGATAGACAGTTTTCTCTGTCTCACTCCAAATTAATCATATTTATAACTTTAGAGGGCGGAGCCCTCTCACGGGCCCGAAGGGCCCGTGAGAGCGAAGCTCTCCCTATAGGTAACACGTATGTATATGAAAAATAAAAGGAATCTATTGTTAACTATATGTCATTTAAATACAATACCTATGGAACTGAGATTTTTGGCGACAATATGGCGTCGTCACAAATGGCGTCGATTTTATCCACGCGCAAATTGTCGTTGTTGATGAGACTTTCATCAAAGTAAAAAACATTTAATCCAAGGATAATGTGTAGTAATTCTTTTTTACTTAAAATCAAATCCATTAGTAATCAGGCCCTTCCTACTTTCGTTTTAGACGTTTAGATTTGCAGAAGGATAAAACGTACGCTCAACTAGGACCTTGGGTCCCCCGCAAATAGTTCGTCATTTTGCGTAGTAATAAAACATTTTAGGAACTCTTCAGACATTAAAGGCACAAAAGTAAATTCATCCATATCAATACGGAGACCTCAGGTCACCTCATATATTGATTGAATTTTATATGAGAGACAGTTTTCTCTGTCTCACTCCAAATTAATCATATTTATAACTTTCTAATATATATATCACAGAAACGTGAAAGTAATTAAAGGGATCAGAGGTAACTTTATATTATACATCAGTAGGGAGACCAGTGGTCACCTTATATTGTATATCATTATAGGGATCATAGGTCACCTTACATTTTTAAATTGATAGAGGACCATTTTTTTTTTATTGCACATCATAAGGGGGACCTGAGGATACCTTGTATTGCACATCATAAGGGGGACAAGAGGTCACTTTATATTGTACATCAGTACGGGGACCAGAGGTCACCTAATATTGTACTGTACATCAGTTGAGGGAACAAAGATCCACTTATATATATTGTACATCATTAGGGGACCAGAGGACACCTTATATTTTACATCAGTAGGGAGACCAGAGGTCACCTTACATTGTACATCAGTAGGGGGACCAGTGGTCACCTTATATTGTACAGTACATCAGTAGGGGGACCAGAGGTCACCTTATAGTATACATAAGAAGGGCAACCAGAGGTCACCTTATATTGTACATCAGTAGGGGGACCAGAGGTCACCTTATATTGTACATAAGTAGGGGGATCAGTGGTCACCTTATATTGTACAGTACATCAGTCGGGAGACTAGGGGTCACATTATAATGTACATAAGAAGGGGGACCAGAGATCACCTTGTATTGTACATCAGTACGGGGACCAGAGGTCACCTTATATTGTACATCAGTTGGGGGGACCAGTGGTTACCTTATATTGTACATCAGTAGGGGGACTAGAGGTCACCTTTTAATGTACATCAGTACGGGGACCAGAGGTCACCTTATATTGTACATCAGTAGAGGGACCTGAGGACACCTTATATTTTACATCAGTAGGGGGACCAGAGGACACCTTATAATGTACATCAGTTGGGGGACCAGTGGTCACCTTATATTGCACATCAGTAGGGGGACCAGAGGTCACCTTTTAATGTACATCAGCTGGGGGACCAGCGGTCACCTTATATTGTACATCAGTTGGGGGACCAGAGGACACCTTATACTGTACATGAGTTTGGAGACCAGAGGACACCTTATATTGTACATCAATAGGGGGACCAGAGGACACCTTGTGTTGGTCATCAGTAGGGAGACCAGAGGACACCTTATATTGTACATGTACATCAATAGGGGGTCCAGAGGACACCTTATATTGTACATCAGTAGGGGGAGCAGAGGACACCTTACACTGTACATCATTGGTGAACCAGAGGTCATCTTTTAATGTACATCAGTACGGGGACCAGAGGTCACCTTGTATTGTACATCAGTTGGGGGACCAGAGAAAACCTTATACTGTACATCAGTTGGGAGACTAGAGGACACCTTATATTGTACATCAATGGGGGAGCAGAGGATACCTTATACTGTACATCAGTAGGGGACCAGAGGACACCTTATACTGTACATCAGTAGGGGGAGCAGAGGACACCTTATAGTGTACATCAGTAGGGGGAGCAGAGGACACCATATATTGTAATCAGCAGGGAGACAAACGGTCACCTTATATTGTACATCAGTTGGGGGATCAGAGGTCACCTTATATTGTACATCAGTTGGGGGACCAGAGGACACCTTATACTGTGCATCAGTAGGGGGACCAGAGGTCACCATATATTGTGCATCAGTAGGGAGACCAGAGGACACCTAATACTGTGCATCAGTTGGGGGACCAGGGGTCACCTTATATTGTACATAAGTAGGGGGACTAGAGGACATCTTATATTGTACATCAGTAGGGGGACTAGAGGATATCTTATACTGTACATCAGTTGGGGCGACAGTGGTTACCTTTTATTGTACATCGGTAGGGGGAAAAGAGGACACCATATACAGTACACCAGTAGGGGGATCAGAGGTCACCTTATAATGTACATCAGTACGGGGACCAGAGGTCACCTTATATTGTATATCAGTTGGGGAACCAGTGGTTACCTTATATTGTACATCAGTAGGGGGACTAGAGGTCACCTTTTAATGTACATCAGTACGGGGACCAGAGGTCACCTTATATTGTACATCAGTAGGGGGACCTGAGGACACCTTATATTTTACATCATTAGGGGGACCAGAGGACACCTTATAATGTTTATCAGCTGGGGGACCAGTGGTCACCCTATATTGTACATCAGTAGGGGGACTAGAGGTCACCTTATATTGTACATCAGTAGGGGGACCAAAAGACACCTTATATTGTACATCAGTTGGGGGACCAAAGGACACCTTATACTGTACATCAGTTTGGAGACCAGAGGACACCTTATGTTGTACATCAATAGGGGGACCAGAGGACACCTTATATTGTACATCAGTAGGGGGACCAGAGGACACCTTATATTGTACATCAATAGGGGGTCCATACATCAGTACGGGGACCAGAGGTCACCTTATATTGTACATCAGTTGGGGGGCCAGAGGACACCTTATACTGTACATCAGTTCGGAGACCAGAGGACACCTTATATTGTACATCAATAGGGGGACCAGAGGACACCTTATATTGTACATCAGTAGTGAGACCAGAGGACACCTTATATTGTACATCAGTAGGGGGCCAGAGGACACCTTATACTGTACATGTGTACATCAGTGGTGGACCAGAGGTCACCTTATACGAGGGCTGTTCAATAAATAATGTCATCGGTGCTGGGAATGAAACAAAATACGCTTTTCAATAATTGAGTGATATTGATTTAACCTATTATTATCTTTAATTAAAACAGATGTCCGTAACATTTTTTATCCAATTTTTGATTGTTTTAAGAACTAATTTTTGGGTAAGACCCTTTGTATACTGGATTATGGCAGATCCTATGATTTCCTGGACTTGTTTCTTCCTTCTGAAAGGCGTTTTTTCACGTTTAGAAAATGAAACAAGTCAAGAGGCGAGATATCTGGCGAATATTGTTAATGTGAAAGAACATTAACTTTCTGTTTATCCCCAAGACTCCAATACTCTTCAGGGCGTGCGGGTTTGGACGCTGTTATGAAAAAATCTAATGTAGTGGATTCCTGATTCTCATTAACCTTTTGACTTTTTTGCACAAAAATTGCTTTTTAGATTCCTCCAAAAATTAAACTGCCTCCTCGAATACGAATTTGAACAACAAGACCACTAATATTTAAGAAAATTGCATTTAAATTTGTGCTCTTGCAATCAATTCTTTGCTCTTCTCAGACCTTTGCTGTTTTTGTCAAATACATCTTATTGTAAATTTTATTTTGAGGGTTTTAAGCAATAGATTCAAGTTTCATTATCTGTTTGAAATTCAAACAAACGTGGATAACTACAATTACTGATATTTTAATAATTGTTAAGATATTCTTAAACGCAGTCGTTTTCACTATTTTTTTAAACATACGGTGACTTTTGAGAACTAAGCTTTTTATATCAAACGTTTCTTTAAAACAGTGTGAACTACTCCCGAAATGATGTTTATCAAATTTGCTGTGTGTAGTATAGTCAATCACACACCATCAGTGATTATTTGTTGAAATTTGGCAAATAGTACATTAGTTGTTTAATTTTTTGTTTGCAAGGACGGTTTCCATTTTTTATGCCCATTATATAATTTTTTATCATTTAAATCCACCTGCTCAATTGTCTATAAAATAGACATTGGTTGCTGTAAATTTTACATATTTCAGTGAGTATTTCTTTGGGATTCTTATCAAGTTTTACAGCAGCTTTAATGAATGGTTTAATTTCACTCTGGTTTACTGATTCTTTAACATTCATTTTTAATGCAGTGTCTTAAATACCCTTGTTTTCCTGCTTCTCACAATGAAACTACGTGATGAAAAGTGGTCACATAAACTGTTATAAATTCATTAAAGATTCAATAATGAGAGAAAGTCAAGCTTAATGCCATATGATATCTGTTTTGTATGTCATAAAGTTCAGGACATTATTTATTGAACATCCCTCGTTTTGTACATCAGTAGGGGGATCACTGATCACACTAATTTGAACGACAATGAAGAAACCGGAAGGCACTTTATATTTTACATCACCAGAGGTCATCTTATATTGTAAATCAACAGGGAGACCAGAAAACACGTAATATTTTACATAAATATTGAGACCAAAGGACTCCTTATTTGGTCACCTGAATCAACTCATATGACATTTTCTGGCGTCGTGCGCTGTGCATTCTGCGTTAACCTTCGAAAATTTTCAGTTTTTGTCTGCAATCCCTCAACCATTTACAAGCAATTTTGGCATAAAACATCTATGGGTGAAAGGGAGATTTTTTAAATCATGGTCCCTGCCCTCCAACCCCTAAGGCAAGAAAGTTGGGGCGAAACTACTACAATTTATGAAATCTTTAAAAATCTTCTTTACTCATTGACATCAAGCCGTCGAACTGTCGGCATACTTATTATAAGCATTGACTCCTCTACCAAAATTGTGAAATTCATTGTCCCAGGGTCAGGGGCCCTGGGCTCAGGACAGGGCTATAAAAATTTAAATCGTGAAATGCATTTATTCTCCAAAGTTTTGAAATTCATGACCCAAAGGTCAGGGTTTCTGGTATTACGGTGGGGCTATTTAAATTATTAAGTTAAAATTCATTAATTCTTTGAAAAAATAATTCTCTCTGCTTCTGGATTTTAATTAAACTAACTACATATAGTTATGGTAAGCAAGGGAGCCTCTTCCAGAATTATAATTTCAAGGCCCCTGGCTCATGGGTACCATTGAGGGGTGGGGGCTCATATTAAATACTGTAATTGAATTAATGCTTTGAAATTTGTTCTTTGGTATAAACCAAATGTTTTTATGAACAAGGGTGCCTTTTCGAAAATTGTGAAATGCATGACCCCAGGATGAGGGTTTTTGTGGTCAATGGGCACTACTTATTATTGCTTATTATTATTGATTATTTGAAATGCACTTTTTTGTTCCCCTACGCTCTATATAGGTATTAAGTAGCCAAACAAAGCATACTAAGTATATAGTTATGGTGAGTATTTTTTTCAAAATTGCGAATGTCGTGGCCTCTGGTTCAAAGCGCGAACCAAATTCAATTGTTTTAAAGTTTTTACATGATGTTCAGATGACCTATAAGACCCGTAGGCCTCCTGTCGTGTTCTTATAAGAGAACCTCTAGTATTCCGTTAATATGTATTTTATCTGTAACCTCTGATCCGCCTTTATTTTCTGTAAGATGTCTCTTGGTTAAGGCGGGTCTAGATGCCGTATCTCTGCATTCATATAAATATTATTTTATGTCTGGTTTTCTTAAAAGATGTTCTATAAAGGGGACCACTGGTCTCCCTATTTATGTACAATATAAGGTGACATCTGGATCCCCCTGTGTTGTAAAGTATAAACTGATCCTAGGTCCCCATAATGAACTACAACATAGGGTACCTCTGACCCCGTATTGATGTATAAGGTGACCCCTGTTTCTCCTTATGATGTACAATATAATCTGACGCCTGGTCTTGTAGAGTATAACGTGACCTCTGGTCTCCTTTCTGTTGTACAATATAAAAGTGACCTTTAGTCTCCATAATGAAATATATATACAATATAAGGTGACGTTTGGTACGCCTACTGATATACAATATTACTTAACCTCTAGTCCACCTAGTGACGAACATTAAAACTGACATGAAGGCTCTGTCCCCCTACTAATGTACAATATAAGGTGACCTCTGGTCCCTCTACTGATGTAAAATATAAAGTGTCCTTAGGTCCCCCTACTGATGTAAAATATAAGGTGACCCCTGGTCTCCCTACTGATGTAAAATATAAGGTGTCATCTGGTCCCCTGACTGATATACAATATAAGGTGGCCTCTTGTCCCCCTATTGATGTACAATATAAGGTGTCATCTGGTCCCCTGACTGATATACAATATAAGATGACCTCTGGTCCACCTAATATAAGGTGACGTTTGGTAACCTCTGGTCCACCTAGTGACAAACATTAAAACTGACATGAAGGCTCTGTCCCCCTACTAATGTACAATATAAGGTGACCTCTGGTCCCCCTACTGATGTAAAATATACAGTGTCCTCAGGTCCCCCTACTGATGTAAAATATAAGGTGACCCCTGGTCTCCCTATTGATGTACAATATAAGGTGTCCTCTGGTCATCTGACTGATGTACAATATAAAGTGTCCTCTGGTCCTTGTACTGATGTACAATATAAGGTGACCCTTGGTCTCCCTACTTTGTACACTATAAAATGTCCTCTGGTCCCCCACTGATGTACAATATAAGGTGACCCCTTGTCTCCCGACTGATGTACACTATAAGGTGTCCTCTGGTCCCCTGACTGATTTACAATATAAGGTGACCTTTGGTCCCTCTACTGTTGTACACTAAAAGGTGTCCTCTGGTCCCCTGATTGATGTACAATATAAGGTGACCTCTGGTCCCTCTACCGATGTACAATATAAGGTGTCCTCTGGTCCCCTGACTGATGTACAATATAAGGTGACGCCTTGTCTCCCTACTGATGTACACTATAAGGTGTCCTCTGGTCCCTTGACTGATTTACAATATAAGGTGTCCTCTGGTCCTTCTACTGATGTACAATATAAGGTGACCCTTTCTCTACCTACTGATGTACACTATAAGGTGTCCCCTGATCCCCCTAGTGATGTACAATATATGGTGACCTCTGGTCCCCCTACTGTTGTACAGTATAAGGTGTCCCCTGGTCTCCCTACTGATGTACATTATAAGGTGACCCCTGGTCCCCCTACTGATGTACAATATAAGATGACCCCTGGTCTCCCTACTGAAGTTTTAGTTTCTATTTATTAGTTTTATTTCTTTTTTGTAAATGTAGTTTTGATTGGTTTATGAATTTGATGTGTGAATTACAGGGAAAGGGGAGGAGAACTCCATGCAGCCCCAAACTTCGCAATACAGGCTCATTACAGGGGGTTCATCTTTGTAAAACAAATAAAATCAGGGGTTTACTAAAAAGTGTTAGAGTGATGAGGTCGCCTATTGAAGCATGGCCTCATAACGAAGACAAAGGAGACATTAGATAATTTACTAACAAATAATTATTCCATTATGTTAAAGGATTGGCGAAAAGTTCGAGCGAAATGAAGAGGTAGCAATGCCAGACAAAAATTTTAAAATGAAAATTTTAATTTTTTTTTGTTGTGGGTGCTTTTTACAGCCTATTTAAAAGTCAAAACAGAAAAAATTAACTTGATACAACAATTTTTAACAAAATGACAGACGTTTTAGTACGGCACCCCTGTGAAATATGAAAAACAGATAAATTACAAAAACCAGCAAAACGCAACCCCACTCCAGTTGACTATTAAAAAAATCAAATTTCTACATTTTATGACTTCTAGGTGATAGATATATATCTCTACTAATGATTAAGACAAAAAATAAAAATTAATTATCAATTATGGGACAGTCCATACCATGATAAATACGACTATTTCAATAAAGTGTAAAACAAAAAGAAACCAAATTTAAGCTTAAAATCATATTTAAAAATTTCAGCTACTATTTCACAGTATTAATAAGTTTTGTGTTATATTTCAACATGATCAATGTATAGAATGTGCCTTTACATCCATGAAATCTTATTTATACATTTTACTTATGGCATATGAGCATGACATAGATAAGTCCAATGAGTTGTTTTAATTACATTAAGTGTATGAGTTGATTTATAGGATTTTTTCCCTTCTCAATTAAAAGGTAATAAAATTGAGAAGATTTTTAAAGCAATAAATGTTATACTTAATATCTGAATAATAAGGAACAGAAAAAAATGTTTATTAACCAAAAACACCACCCCAGTACTCCGAAGCTGAAACAGCGTTGAAAATCAACATATCAAAATTTGAAAATTTTAAGCTTTTTCTAGTTAAAAACTGTTTAGCATACTAGCTTATAGCTATACACTCACCCTATTCATAAATCAAATGAGAATACTGAGCAATTCCAAGTCATTTATAAAATAAAATGGTGTTGTTATTTAAATGAATCTAAGCTGAAAAGTGAAACAAAATGATCAAATGCAATCACTCAGAAAGAATGAAAATTAAGAAAACTGTATCCACTATGTTTCAAAGAACTACTAGTTTCAAAGAATTCTGAACAGAATTTTTAATGAAAACTTACAAAAAAAAATATAAACTATCAGTTAGTAAGTCACTTAGTGCCATCTTTTAAAGCATTTCAAAATTCTGGGTCTAAAAATTCCTGTACATTATCTATTTTAATAAATACATTAACATAACACACACAAACAAATACATAGAATTACTTATGACAATGTGCACATACTCACATCACTTGTATCTAAGAATTTTGTTTGAGAATTTTTAGATGATCAATTATTTTTAAAGTTTTCAAAAAGATTATAGTCATAGATAGCCTTATTATTTGCATAATGTATATTGTATTTCTTCAGTGGTACTGACGGTCTTTCCTAGCACTGCCAGTCGTGATTTTTCTTACAGATAATATTAAAAATATGTCTTCACATGTGTAATACAGCAAAATATACATTGCAATACTTTCTACACATTGTTTGGGGATTTAAACTTCATTAACGAGTCTAATTTTGCCACGAAGATTTACATACGAATTTCCTCTGACCCAACTTCCGGTTAAGGGTACAAGAGATTATAGAATGTTTTCAAGTATATTACGTGGGCATACTTGAATGAAACCTTTTGGTATCTGTAGTTTATACAATAAACTTGTGGAATATCACCCTTTTTTCGCGTATTCGATCGTTAAAGCTGAAAGGGGCATTTGACAAAAATTCAATTGCGCTTACTAACAATGCCTCATGAGATTTTCCCGGTAAAATGTTGTTATACACTTAGTTCAAGGTCATAACTTTCAGAATATCCACCAATCAAAACATCGGAGAAGGCAGGGAAGGTGTCAAGATGCGTAATATAACATGATGTGCATCGGGGTCGAAATTCCTTGTGTAGACTGGTACCCTGACATTGGTAAACAGGCGCAAGCGCCCTGAAAAACCAACGACAGGTAACCACTGCCATTTTATCGCGTCACAGGAAACAGCACTGATGAAAAAATCTATATTTAGAATAGCGTAAATCCAGATAAACCCTTATCTCTGCACTCTACACATGCTACACTGCTGTTAACAAAGAATGTAGAAAACCGTAAAGAAGTTCTGCCTTCAAAAGCCATTTATGTAAAGCGGGAATAGGTCCCATATCATTAGCATCTACCAAAATAATTCAAATCAAGATGTATACATGATTAATTTACCTGCATATTTGCCACTAATATGATAAATCGTCGATTTAGTTTTAACACTTGTTCTTTATCATTATTTATGTTATAAAAGTTACGGGAAATGCTATAACTCGTCTCTCTAACTCCATGTGTTATGGTATGCACCACGAATAGGAGGATTAAAATGTTTAACATTTGAAAGTTCATAGTGACAATATATTGTAAATTAATGATATACTCAGTTTATAAAGTCACTACTATGTTGTTTGACTAATTTCCACCGACCGTATTCAATTGTTGACTTGTATTCAACAAGTAAGATATGCTACGTTTTGTTTTCTCTGTTATTCGAATCGCTGGATCCACCTAACATTCTTCTCTGCAAGCATTGATGCCATTTATTTTTGGAATGCGCAATTACTATGCGCGATGCAAGCAGTGAGTTTTTCCACTGTCATGGCGGCGGAGGTTACCTGTCCTTGTAATTCCTAGCGGCAGCGACTGGAATCAAGGGCAGAGAACCAGTGCTAATTCCTTGTGTTTACAAAATTATGCGCGCGCAGCGCCACCTATACCGCTGGCATTGCTAGAAGAGGTAGGGGGTGGTAGGGGGGAAGATCTTCATCCTCCCCTAGCTTGTTAATAGTGATCGGCTGGACCGTCGGTGTCGTTTACTATAAATAAAATCATAATCCATAAATGTTAAAATCTTATACATGTATATCATATATCTTATAATATTGCAGTTAATGTTGCTCAGCACCCCCCTCTATCTTTTCTAATACCCATCAGATGGTTATTCCTTTGACAAAAATAAATTTTCTAGGTTTTTTTACACTGTATCAAGGTTTCACAGTATTACGATTTATTCTATTTTCACTTTACGTATGCAACACACTACATTTTGTAGCGGAGTAAACAGGCCCGATAGTCGTGAACTGAGCAGGGGACCTAAGGTCCTAGTTGAGCGTACGTTTTATCCTTCTGCTTTAGATTTATTTATAGTTCGCGCTACCAAGTAAAACGGCATTTGATTGGTCAGAATTTCCCTATAGGCGGCGCTGTCGTCTACACTATGGAGGAGCGGATCTATCTGTGGCCCCTTTCATAAGAATATCCTTATTTATTTGTTAAATAAAATTTGCCAGTAATAAATGTCTTCAGGATTATACTTGTCAATACATACCAAGCTAGAAATATACGATTTTTTTTGACAGTATAATTTTTTGAACAGTTAAAAATGTTTTAAAAGTGATGAAATAAAATACCCTGTGAAAAGTCTCATAGGGGACTCAATAAGAGTGTGTGGATTTCTTTTTTTTCTTTTCCTTTTTTTTTTAAGGTATCAACATTATTTATGAATATCTACTTGTACATGGATACATAAATATTTAGCGGATCTATGGAAGTCTGAATCTCATTTTTGTTGTGATTTTTTTTAAAATTTAATATTTTATTTTATAAAGTTTTTCAAATAACAAAATTTCAGTTTCTTATAAAGATCACTATCAAAAGAAAAATCTAATACGATGTATGCATTTGAAAAATTCAAAAAGATTTTTTTTGACAATTGGAATTACATATAAAGTCTAAATTAAAGCAGGAAAAAATAAGTTAAACAATGTATAATGTACAATCTGCAGAGGAAGTTGTTCAGTCTACATACATCTTTCAGTAAATGCATGTAAATATCCACAAAGTTATATGACTTTAAAGTGCAGTGCATGTTGTTAATGTATACATACCTATATGTACATTACAATACTCAAATTTAATACACATCAAGCATATAAATATAGTTTTCAATCCTAATAAATGCGTTTAATTTTAAAAATGTTAGATTTAGAAAATTCTAAAGACTTCTCAGTATTTAAATCAGATTTGTTTGTTTTTTTTAATATTTGAAAGGTGAAATATACATTTTTCATTAAAATAAAGAAAACAATAATTATAATTAATTGCACCAATAATGTAAAATAAAAAAAAAAATAAAATTGTTCTTACTTTAGATGACATCATAACCATGTAATGGGAGTAATAACAGTTGAGAAATGACTTGAGGTTTCTAGATAAGTGTACAGTTGTTAAATAAGCATATAAATCAAGTAGTGAAAGAAAAAGAATTGGTGCTCAGAAAAAGTTTATGAATTGATTATTGTTGGATATACTAGTATTTTGGAACAAGTTTACTGTTACGTTTATAACTATTAAAGTTTGAGGTGTCGTTGGACCGAGGTGCCTCACATTTCTTTGGCCCGGTATGTTGAACCCATTACTGGTCCAATGGCCCAATACATGCCCCTCTTTTTTCCGAAGACGTTCTTAGACTTTAAGTGCTCTGGCTAGATAACCATTCATCTCATGATGAAATATTTTGCATTATTTGAATGAAAAGTAATGAGGTACATGTAAGAGATGGGAAAGATTTTTTTCTTTTTGAAGAGAACTGAGTTCTTGATTTTCTGATACTGACCATAGACCTGCATGACGCAAACCCTTTGCTTTAGGTCTATGCATTGACAATTTCAGAATTAAACTGATCAACTGATTTATCAATAAACAATAAAATGTAGCAATTTTCTCTTCACGGCTCCGCCCTCTCTAACGGTAACACCGTCTAACATATTATATTAAAGTTTTTACCTTTTAATCTTGCTACATGTAAAATTTATTTCAAAGAAAAACCCGACTCAATGTTTATTAAACCGCTGAAATACGGATGAAATATCACCAATTCTGCCTAATACAATAACAATCAATCGATCATTATTTATTTTAAAACTACGGCGCCACTGGGCCGTATAAAACATATACATGAGGGAAAGAAAAAAATAAGACCAAATTTAAGAATGACTCAGTTAACTTTACTTCATATGAACGCGTGTTTGTATAAGTATTACGCCAAAAAATTGAATAACGGAGAAAAGTTACTGCATTGAGTATTACCGAATTATGACGTTATCAGCACCTTCATGGCGTCAAGTCATGTGATCCAAACATGGCGGCGCCCATAAATAAGGTCAGAGAATAGAGTGTGCTGTTATCACCTGCATATGGGGTTTATGTCTCTCAGTTGATTCGAGGCACAAAAGCATGCTCAAAGCATGTTCAAAAACCATTTCTATAAAGAGACGAGTTATAAACAAACAAGTTGATAAAACAAGGATACCAGGGTCTAGATTGAAGGTATGATTTCTCAAGTTATGTTCGATACAATGACCTTGTCAGCAAATACAACCTCTCATTGAGTCAAATGCTAATGCGTTTTTCATACAATCGTTAGTCCATGATTATTTACATATTGAATTGTCTACTTTTTCGTTTTCTCCTATCATTAATGGAGAACAGGCGGGTGTGACCGGTCAGTAGGGGATGCTCACTCCACCGTGGCATTTGATCCAACCTTTTAGAGGTTCGTGTTTACTCTGCTCCTGATTTGAATTGTTTGAATGAACTCTTGAATACTGTTTGTTATCTTCTTGCATTTCATTTGAAACACTGAAGAAAAATCTTAAGAATTAAATACGGTTGTTGCCTATATCGGCCTAGTAAATTTGCAAAAAACAAACAGTAATATTATCAGGTATATGATGCTTATTTATTTTCTACACCCTCGGGTCTCTCCAACCACGGTATTAAAATGGCGCCAAAACGTCACACATATACTACGTAAATTTCAAAACCTTTCCGTGTACCGATAATTTCACTAAATATTGCAATTTTTATGATTTTGATTGCAATTTTCACTATGGCCGCAACGAACGCGATTCATGAGACTTATATATGTTTTTGATATAACTGAAATGTATTAATTTATAATGATCCCATCGATCGCGTTTGCTGCGGCCAACACTAAAATTAAAGTTTTGGTTATTCCGGATTCCAGTAAAAAGCATGTTACAGTAATATTCTTACTTCAGAAGTCGTATCGTCCTTTTCATTTTGCGATTCAATGAAATATAATTTTTAATCATAAATCATTAACATACATTATGTATCAATAAGAGTGAAATTGCCTTTGAAAAAATAACGCTTATTACGGATTTTTTTCAACAACACCAGTTTGGTTTGTTTCGTTATCTACAAAAAGCGTCCGTGACAACATAGATGTAAATTATGACGAACAGTCTAGAGTCTGCAAGCTGCATTTAAACCAGAAGAAAATGACCAGGTAATGATTTAATACATAATTGCATAATATGGGAGTTAACATTTGACAAGTTGTTGTTAATAAGACATCGACATCATGGTTATGTCGTCTGATAATGTCGCACAAGTTAGTGTAATGAAAATGACGTCAGCGAACATTCGAATCATATAATTGGAGCAATAATGCCCAAAATAAGTAAAGCAGATTTTGATTAACCCTTACATTCGTTCATATTAGTGATGTGAAATGTTTTGTTGATCGAAAATTTAAGAGCTATAATAAATTTCTTGCGCATCAAAGTAGACCAAAAATATTTTCGACCTATATGTATGAAGCTTGAATGGCTGAATGGTTATAGTAGGTAGGTAAACGCGCGGAAGGTCGCGAGTTCGACCCATACTCGGGGAATATTTTTTTTTTCATTTATGCATGTATATTTCAAAATTCTTTTACTAGAAATTTAAAAAAAATCTGTTTATTTATTTATTTCCAAATGTAGAAATGTATATGCATATTTTATAATAATATTTTACAGAAAAGAAATATCACAAGAAGAGAGTTAAAATGATAAATGGATGGGATTAACTACTGACACTAAATCAGGTAAGGGTATAATGTATAAATTAAAGGTATACCGGGGTATGTCTTCCATTAATATTTTTTATTGAAATGATCTTGGTGAGAGCTTTTGATAGAAAATAAATACAGTGCTCTTTAATTTTTTAAGATTAATTACAATGTAAAAAAAATATATATATTTGGTGTAAAAAATAACGATAAAAGACAATTTTTTTCTACTTTACATATATATCTGGCGATGATGATGGCTCTAAAAATTTTTGTTACTTTACTTTAAAATTTATTTTCAAGGTTTTCTTTTGAGATTCACAAATTTGTTGCAAGGTGGAGTAAATATTTTGTCTGTACATTAATACAGGATGCCAGGAACAGGACCTAAATCATATCCCTGTATTCTGTGTAATAAGAGGACTACACCAAACGACAGGTACAAAATAAAACCTAAACATACTTCAATATTAGAAAGAAAGTATTTACAAAAGGTAAAAGAAGAAGATGTTCTGTGTTGGAAGTGCCGATATATTTGTGAATCGCAATTACCAACTTCTGAAAGTATCCCCAGTCCTCAGGAAAGTGAACCAAATAAGAGAATGAAAATGTCTGTGACTGCAAGTCCACCTTCTGTGACTCTTAGCATCCCCAGCACATCAAAGAGCCATGCGAATTGTCTTATATGTAAAAAGCCAGGTCCAAAGCTTATAGTGGTGACTCAGTATGCCCGTGTCAGAGCTTTCTTACGAAAAAAAATGTTTGTTCCTGCCGGCTCTAGATGTTGCCCAAAACATATTGCAGATAAAGAGTTTACTGACGATGCACTACAACAAATGCAGCAAACAAACCCTGACACAAATATCAACAGGACATCCATTGTAGAACTGCTCCAACAAACTAGGGAATTCGCTCTACGGAATGAAAGTATTAGACTCAACTTTGATGACGCCAAGAGTATGGATAACGAAGATTATTATAATCTTACTGGGTTGACGAAAGACCAGTTTGATGAGCTGCTCTCATACCTGAAAGACGTTGACATAAGGGCAACCAAGACCAGAAGTGTGAGGTCTTGTATTGCTATTCTATTAACCAAATTGCGTTGTGGAATGAGCAATCATTTGCTTGGAACTCTCTTTGGCATGCAAAAATGGCAGGTAAGTTCTTTAATTTACAAATAATCTACATTGTAGTTCTCTGTAATCTCTAAAAAAAAATAATAGTATAGATCTGTGTTTTCTTTTCTAGATAAGGCGTGCTGTATTGACAGCAAAACATGCTCTGATGTTGAACTTTGTTCCACATCATTTGGGATTTTCCCACATTACCCGGGAGGACGTTAAAGAAAACCACACCCGTCCACTTGCAAAAGAGCTGCTCTGTACTGTAACTGAAAATCTAGTAATACTAGTACTTGATGGGACATATATATACCTACAAAAAAGTGGCAATTTTACATTCTCAAGAAGATCATTTAGTACTCATAAACACAGGCCGTTGATTAAACCTATGATAGTGGTTACTACATCGGGGTACGTTGTTTCGGTGCTTGGGCCATACCTAGCCGACTCCAAGAATTCAGATGCTAAGATTTTGACGCATATGATAGAAACCAACGTAGAGGAAATTAAAGATTGGATAAAGGAGGAAGACATATTCATTGTCGATAGAGGGTTTAGGGATGCAGAAACTCTACTCAACGACATTGGAATTCATGTTGAAATGCCTTCCTTTCTACCACGTGGAACAAAGCAACACACAACAGAAGAGTCTAATGCAACACGTTTAGTTACAAAAGTAAAATAATTATTGAAGAAACTCAAGATCAAAAGCATAATTATTTTTAAAATGTATATAAGATGTAATTTTCAGAAGTATTTCAATTGTGTTCTGATTAAATACTAGTAAATGAAAAAGAACTGTAAATTAAAGTAAATCAATTAAGATCAACATTTGTTTTTAGCTACGATGGGTCGTCGAAAGTGTTAATGGTAGAATCAAAACCTGGAATTACTTGGACAGAACCATTCCCAATAGCCAGATACCACACATCGGGGACTATGTTCGGATTATTAGTGCCATCTGCAATAAATTCAGGCCTGATGTTAGTACAGGATTAGAGAGTGACTTGTCGACAGCTGCGAAGATGCGTTTTCTCTCCACGGAAGTCAATGTACTCAAGGAATATGTAGAGACAAATGGTAAATTGCTACTGTAACTCAATATAAGAGCATTACATCAATATATTTCCATTTCTAATTCTTTTCCCTATAACAACCCTTTGAAAGTAAGCGGAGTTGATTTCCTGATAATTCTGCAGGAATGTAAATTAGGCAGATCGATCGGTCAGGAGCTTTATGAGCCTAATATGCAAGAAAATCTCGTGTACATCTGTCTCTGTGTCTGACGATAAGGAGGCAAAATATGCATGTAAATCTCGTGCAGCTGTCTTTGTGTTTGACGTCAGTGTGCGAGGACTATTGAAATTGGCATGGAAGTCCTCGTGTAATTTAAATCGATTAGTCTACATTCTTAATGTCTAAGTCTACAATTTTATTTCACAATGAAATGGAAATATAAGGAATCACTGTCTAGTTTTGAGAGTATGCCAGGGACATCAACAATAGTGGGAAACATGGGATAATTTTAGCATAACGGGCTTCGCCAGTTATGCAAATTATCCCATGTTTCCCACTATTGTTGATGCCCTGGCATACTCTCAAAACTAGACAGTGATTCCTTAAGTAATTTCTAGTCTATTATTACTCCCCTGCCGGTGAAACCGGAGGTGATTACAGGTCAAGATTGTACTTCGTTCCACTTCATTGATAGGGGTTTCCTATCGTGATTTTTTTTTCTAAACGCTTGCAAATATAATCTGAATTTTTAGTAGGTGTGCATCTTGATGAGTTATAAATCAGATTTGCATTTCATTCCGCTTCAATGATTTTTTACAGAGTTATGGCATTTTCATTTTTTAACGGGGACCAGATTTTACATGCCGATAGGGGACTATTGCTTATGCAGTGCTCTCAGAATGCTTGTTTTATAATATCTTGATGAATTATGAATTTCTAAATTTATTACAACTAATTATGAGTAACATGCTTTTTTAAATGTAGGTTTAGACAAAAGGGAAGTAAGGTGGCGGAAGATTGACGCCAGCGACACAAGCATTGCATTTCCGCAACTGTCTGAAGAAGAAATACGCGAATTAACAATGGGGGTATATCAGATAAAGCTAGCTAAATCCTATGCTCAGGAACATCTGGATAAAGATGGCAACTATGAAATTTACGTCAACAATGACCATGATGGAATTCTACGTGCAAAACTTCAAAGCAGGCATATATCGGCAAAGAAGTATTTATTGTGGATTGGGTTTGATGAGATAAATATAAAATCATGGTTTTGCAAATGCAAAATAGGGTCAAGAGTGGTGGGAATGTGCTCCCACATCACTAGTGTTATATGGTTTTTATCCTTTGCAAGGCACAGGGAAAACCCAAAGATTGGAGTTCGCAATTGTTGCAGTTACGTTGATGATGCTGCAGCGCTGCCCGTTGATGATTCTGACAGCGACGAAGACAGCCTTGTCGGAAATGAAGAGGAGTGATATTAACATGTTAACATTTTAACTTATTAAAAGTTATTGAACTTATTAACGTTATTAACATTAATATGTTACATTTGGTTCAAATGATTTTAAGATTTGAAAATGTATTTTGAAATTCATAGAGAGAGAGGGGGGAGGGAGGTTGCTTCTTTAGTACTAGTTTTTGAGAGGACGTAATGAGAACGAGCAAGAGAAATAAAAGTAATGAATTTGTCAAGGTATTCAATAGGGATATCGATTTGTAACAAGAGGCCCACGGGCCTTATAGGTCACCTGTTTATGGCGCAACAACTTTCAAACAATTAAATTTGGTTCATGTTTTAAACCAGAGGCCACGGAATTTGCAATTCAAAATTTGAAAGAGGTACCATTGCTTATAATAATTTAGACTTAGCATGCTAACTCTATTTACTTAATACCCAGAGGTAGATCAGAGTAACATTAAGAGAAAATGCACTTCCACTTTATAACCAGTTGTACACCTCATCCCAAAGGAACCACTGATCCTGGGGCCACATATTTCAAAATTTTGCAAATTTTATCATAAAATGGTTGATTAACACCAAAGAGCAAATTTCAAAGCATTTATTTATTTTCAGACTTTGTAACCCCCCCCCCCCTCACCCCGACCCAGGGAAGGGGCGGGGGCATAAAAAATAACCATTTTGCTAGGTGCACCTTTCTTCATCATGAATATATATATTTGGATCATAGGCATAACACAGGAGCAAAGCAAAGAATTTCAAAGAATAAATGCATTTTCACTATAAAACCAATAGAACCCCGTCCTAACATCAAAACCCCTGACCCTGGGGTCACAAAATTCCCAATTTTGAAAGAGGCACTCTTGATCAACATAGCTATTTAATTACATAGTTTATTTAATACCCAGAAGCAGAGAAGAAGACTTTCAAAGAATTTATGCATTTTCACTATATGATCAATAGAGCCCCCCCCCTCCCCTCCCAACACAAAAAACCCCTGACCCTGGGGTCAAAAAATTCACAATTTTGAAAGAGGCACTCTTGCTCATCATAACTATGTGCTTGGTTAGTTTATTTAATACCCAGGAGCAGAAAAGAAGATTTCCAAAGAATTAATGCATTTTCACTATATAATCAATAGGGCCCCACCCTAACACCAGAACCCCTGACCCTGGGGCCACAAAATTCATAATTTTGGAAGAGGCACTCTTGCTCATCATAACTATGTGCTTGGTTAGTTTATTTAATACCCAGGAGCAGAGAAGAAGATTTCCGAAGAATAAATGTATTTTCACTATATAATCAATAGGGCCACACCCTAACACCAGAACCCCTGACCATTGGGCCACAAAATTCACAATTTTTGAAGAGGCACTCTTGCTCATCATAACTAGGTACTTAGTTAGTTTATCTAATACCCAGAAGTAGAGAAGAAGATTTTCAAAGAATATATGCATTTTCACTATATAACCAATAGAGCCCCGCCCTAACACCAGAACCCCTGACCCTGGGGTCATAAAATTCACAATTTTGGAAGAGGCACTCTTGCTCATCATAACTATGTGCTTGGTTAGTTTATTTAATACCCAGGAGCAGAGAAGAAGATTTCCGAAGAATAAATGTATTTTCACTATACAATCAATAGGGCCCCACCCTAACACCAGAACCCCTGACCATGGGGCCACAAAATTCACAATTTTTGAAGAGGCACTCTTGCTCATCATAACTAGGTACTCAGTTAGTTTATCTAATACCCAGAAGTAGAGAAGAAGATTTTCAAAGAATATATGCATTTTCACTATATAACCAATAGAGCCCCGCCCTAACACCAGAACCCCTGACCCTGGGGTCATAAAATTCACAATTTTGGAAGAGGCACTCTTGCTCATCATAACTATGTGCTTGGTTAGTTTATTTAATACCTAGGAGCAGAGAAGAAGATTTTCTAAGAAATCATGCATTTTCACTATATAATCTATATAGCCCTGTCCTAGCACTAGAACCCCTGACCCTGGGGCCATGAATTTCACAATTTAAGTTGAGGACTCAATGCTCATTACATTCATAATAACAGTTTGCCTGCTTGATGTCCAGGAGTAAAGAAGAAGATTTTTAAAGATTGCAATAATTTAAGTGGTTTTTGCCCCACCCCCCAGGCCCCAGGGGGGCAGGGACCATGAAATTCACAATTTTTGTTCCCCTTCACCCATAGATGCTGTATACCAAATTTGGTTGAAATTGGTTAAGTGGTTTCAGAGAAGAAGCTGAAAATGTTCAAATGTTAACACACGACGCACGACGCACGACACACGACACACGACACACGACGACGGACGAAAACGGATAGCAATAGGTCACCTGAGTTACTCAGGTGACCTAACAAGTTAATTGTTTACTCGGTCGGAGGTATGGTAATCGTTAGAAAATCTGTAATAAGTTAGGCGAAAAAGTTTAAAAAAATTAAATTTGAACGCAATTTTTTTGAAGGTTATTTATAAACATTGATAATTTAGGATTTCACACGTTCATTGATTTAAATGTGTCTACTAGTATGATTCTACGGTATGTGGGGCATGGTTCTTGGTCATTTTGTGTGTGAAGTGTAAATTATTGTTAAAACACCAAGTTGTTACCCCGACTGACCTGTAATTCTTTGTGTCCAATCCCTTTGGCATTTGTCAATGAAATATGTTCAAAATTCATTTATGATAATTAAATCACCGTTTAGCACTGTGAATTAAACACTGTAAATTTAAAAATGTAATTCAGAATAAATCTTAATTATGGTGACAACGCTGAATGAACTTAGGTGAAATCTGCTTTGGAGAAAAGATCTATGCCTTTTTTCTCAGACATGATTCATGGTTTTCTTGATTTTCTTCCAGTCTACTGAAACTGAATATATATATATATATATATATATATATATATATATATATATATATATATATATATATATATATAATAGTATGCATATTATTTTCTCATCAAGAATCAAGACAAATAGAACAGTTTTAAAAATTTTAGACTTAAGTACTTCTTGTGTACATGAATTAACTTATGAAAAAATATATTGAAAATATATTTTGATATGGTTAAGCGGTTAATCGCTCTTTAGGTTAACCGATTAGCAGTTCCGTATTCGGTTGCCATCCCTAGTATTTAATGAGAGAATTTTTTTTGAGAGAGAGAGAAAGACTGCACATTGTAGATTTACTAGTTTCAGAGAATAAAAATTGTCTTATTTATATATTATATACATTGTTTTTTGATGAATAATTTCAGTGACGTCACATATGTTCTTACGACGTTAAAAAGGAAAAATATGGTAAAAAGGATGCAAAATTGACAGCGTTGTTTCTTCAATACTAAGTTATACACAAATTTGTAACCACTGTCATCTGAAAATATAAATCCTCTATATTTATATTCCAAAATATTTTTAAATTTGATGGTAGGCCGAATTTTGCCCTTACTGTACCTTGTTTTTTATCTTGACAAACTGTAAGTTTGAAATTATTGAAATTTCTTTTAAAAAATGATAAAAGTATTTGCTTTTTGCCTTCTGTTCTAATCCTAAAACACACCTCAGGCGTCGAGAGGAAATGCTTATGCTTCGGATTGCAAAAGCAGCGCTTTTTTTCTCCCCCTTTTCACTTTGATATACTTACTTGTACTTGTAGTACTCATTCAAAACTTTGTCTCATTTGAGAAATTGATTGTATGTAGAGCATGCTCTTTAGTTTCAAAAGGCCCTGGAAAAATAAACCCTTTATTTTTAATATAACCTTTGTGGCAACGCACTTTGAAAAAATTACGCACTTTGAAAAATTTTTTCAAAGTGCGTTAAACTTGGGACAAAATCAACGCACTTTGAAAAATTTTTTCAAAGTGCGTTAAATTTGGGACACACTCAACGCACTTTGAAAATTTTTTTCGAAGTGCGTTAAGAGTATACATCAATATATTTTACCATGGAGACACTTAATGCACTTTGAAAAAAAATCATATTTTAGTCATGGAAAGATTTTATTTGTTATTTATCTTTCAAAAAACTAAGCCTAACCCTAACCTCAAAAATAAATTGATTTACTCCCGTCGAAAAGAGGAGAAGACGGGTATAAGATCCCTCAGTCCAAATCTTTATCTTTCCAATACATAGGTGTCGGTAACAAACGGGGGAGGGGAGCAATAAACCTAAAAAGGGTACGCTGCATTTTCAATGCTTATACGATGTATATATATATATCTTTCCAAAATAAGTGGGGGGCTTAGCCTCCCATCCCCTCTCCTGGCCCTTCGCCCAGTCTCGATGTCTATGCTATACTCAAAGCATTCATATAATTATGTATTTACCTAACTGGTATGACGTTGAAAACTTTCAATAATAAATGAGTTAATCAAAACAGATGAAAACTAGAAATTTTTAAGTACAGTAAAACGTATGAGAGAGAAAGAATTTTCATAGTTTTGAAAAATCAAATTGGCCCCTTTTTATCATGATAAATGCTAAGTTGCTTGAAGCTGTCCTCTGTGAGTGCCCCCTATACACCTTTACATCTACTTATCAAAGACTAGAATTAAAAAAAAAGAAGAAAACGAATTAATGAACTTAAACAATCGTCACTCTTTTTTTAAAGACCCTTTAATTTTCCCTTTTATTTTATCAAACCTTCAATATTTAAAACATCAATATCTCAGGTCCTACAGTGACTTTATCATAAAAAAGTTATCAAACCAGGATCTGTTATTTATCATACCGATTATTTGAAGGAATATTGATCAATCTTTACATTTTTTTCAAAGTGCGTTAATATGGTCGATATTAACGCACTTTGAAAAAAATTATTTTTTTCAAAGTGCGTTAGCTTGGTCCCAAATTTTAACGCACTTTGAAAATTTTTTTCAAAGTGCATATTTTTTCAAAGTGCGTTGTAACAAACCTTTGAAGTTAAGTATACACAGGTTATTCAAAACCTTTTTTTGCAGATTGCAGTGATTATTTAAAAAAATCATTGAAATGGTTTCCTACTAAAACATACATCTCCAATTTGGGAAAACGACAAGGATGATCCTCTCTACGTAAAGATGTCAGATAGCAGCAATGCGGTATGCTGGACATCATCCACTATAAATTTTTAGATCATCATTCTTTAATAATAATTTCATATTTTGAATTTAACCGGCTTAAGCTATTGCTTTCATGTTTCACAGGTGTATTCCTTGAAACATGATCTTTCTTTTGTTTTCACCTAATACTTGACTTCTTGAAATTGGACTTTGACCTACTTTTACAAAAAAAAAACTGTAACATTGACCATAACTTTTGAACAGTTGGTGCTAGGGCGTTCATACTTCACAAGCTTATTCATTGTGACAGGAATTTTAATTGGGTAAATATTTTTTACCCTGACCTTAGAGTTAGACTCACTTTGTAAACCAGAGTCTCTGATGAGACTGTAGCTCTACTGGTCTGCACGTATAACAAAGGAAAAGTAGCATTTGGATTTGAAACTTTGCAACAGGCAACAATAAACATAATTATATATCTTAATGTAGTCTACTTGTGTGCCAAATTAAATTTAAATCTGAAACTTTGCAACAGGCAGCAAATAAACATAATTATGTATCTTACTGTAGTCTACTTGTGTGCCAAATTAAATTCAAATCTAACCAAAATTGTAAAAGGAGTAGCGTTTAAAAGACATTTCACAGAAATTTCAATTGTTAGTAACCATGGCAACACCGTTCATCGAAATAAAAAAACTGTGCACTAATTTATTTATCTTTGTGTAGTCTACTTGAGTGCCAAGTTATATTTAAAACAGACCGAAACTGTAGGAGGTGTAGCGTTTTAAAGGTTCATCGAAATCAAACACCAATCCAATAAAATTACAGTGAGGTTGCCAATAACGAATCGCCCCCGTTAACGAATCACTTTCAGATGAAAATTCTGCATTTTTCTTATCAATGTCCAATTCTTAGCTTAACCTATCCTGTCATGCTGAATTATTCTTGCTTTTATCGTTTATCATGAAATTATTAAATTCAACTCGTTCGATGTCCTAATTTTTAAATAAACATGAACACGCTTTTATGACGCAGACTAGAAGCGTGCATGCAGCAAACTACTTTCACTTTTCGGTTGCGCTCCCACGTGAATCGTACATTCTAGGTAAACAAATTTGATGCAGATGTTTAATGAAATTATGTTTCTAAAAGCACTGACAGTGTCATACAATTTCTAAATCAGAGATCAATAGTATTCACTTTAAAGTTGGAGGTATTTAGGTTTCCAATTACGAATCACTATTTCAAGAAATATGAGATGCAGGGATCCTGTCCAAATTATAATTTTTCGTATGCGGTTTTTTGCACACCAGTTACAAAAAACAGATGTCAACCAAACAGCGTACAATAAAGGTGATTAAAACACACATGATCAAAATTAGCAGCCAAAATCACTAAGAAGTGCAGAGCATGTGGAAACGAGAATGTCTCCCAGTGGTATGTGTGCATGTAAGCTAATGTGAAGACATCGACGATGGCGCGAAGCACTGGTCAGATTGGGGGTAGATGCGAGAAACAATCATCCCTTCTCAGGGGAGGGGGTGTTAAAAAAATCATGTTCATTCTGGAAGACAAGTGAGAAAAAAAATAATATTCCGCGAACTTGAAGGGTTCCATAATGGTCATTTGACCGGTGAATATGAAAATACTATATATATATATAATTTATTTATCCCGGCCCTTTGCAATTTAAACTTTCCTACTAAATCATATTATTTCCAACAATACCCCCTTTGCAGTTTCCTATTAAAATTAATTATTTCAAATAATCAATTTTTATTTTTTGTCATGATCAAGATCAAGCTCGTATAATGTAAAATGCATATTGCTAACAATACTTTTTCAATTCTATTTCAAGCTAAATAAATTATAAACAGAGTTTTATGACCCCCCCCCCCCTTTTTTCATCATATACTAGTAAACATTCGATTTTTACACATTGAGAAAATGATGTGTAGACTACAGCCTTTTTGCCTATATGGAATATATACTAGCTACTGTCTTCACGTAAAAGGAAGAAAGAGCACTATGAAAGCAGAGGAGAATGAGCTGTCTTATTCGTTTCTATAGAGATGATGGACAGTTGAATGTAGACCCATATAAAGTGAAAGGACAACATCTAGTATTTAATAAATCAGAATACATAGTCTACTGTGAATGTTGGAATGGATACCAGCATCATCATTTCTAAAGTTGTCTCTGCTCATTGGAGGAAATTTAGGTGTTGGTTCTCGACATCTTGAAAAATATATTGTTCCTTTCAGCTTTAGGTATCTCTGAAGCCAGGACCCGTAGGAAGCAATTTCAGTTGGTGGGGAAGGGGGGGAGGGGTGCAGAGCAATACATTTTCAGTTGAGGGGGCACTATCAACTACCAAAATTTCGTGACAATCAAGCATAAAAAAGGTAATTGGATGTTGTTGTTTTTTGTTGGGCACAATCATATATCTAGCGGTATATTTTCTATAGTGCTCTAAATAGCGGCAAAATTATGGGGAGGGGGGCATGGTAGCTTAGTGAGTACAATTGCTGAATCAAGAATTACTTCTTCGGCTGTTTGCAGTTCATCACATATAGATTTTACGTCCTCTTATATCAACTAGTCATTTGTTTTCCCCATGATTTCATTGTTGTTGTTTTTGCATTAATTGTCGGATGCAATAAAATGAACACAACTCAAAAAAATCCTAGCCATTCTACTTTTTTTTTTTGTTTAAATATTTTAAGGCATAGTAAAACGTTACGTAAAATGGGTATTTTTTAAATTTACACGGTCTCGAACAAAAATAATCAGCTGTATGTCACGTGATTCGGTAATGGAGAAAATGATCCGCTAAAGGAGAAAACATCATTCATACAAGTACAGTGATAATTTTTATTTAATTAGTGGTTGTTGGAAAAAAAATATATGATGTTTTAACTCAAACATGGCACCACCAAAAAATGTTGTATTATGAATTTAACTCGGACTCAGGTACGAACTATCAACTAGCAAATTTACTAAGTGATTCGTTATCGGTGACCTCACTGTATGAGTGTAGTCTACGTGAGTGCCAAATTATATTGAAAACGGAGAAAAACTGTAGGAGGAGTAGCGTTTTAAAGGATTTTCACAGACATTTCTATTTTTAGTAACCAAGGAAACGTTGTTTATCGAAATCAAAACCCAATGCACTAAATTTCGATCTTAATGTAGTCTACTTGAGTGCCAAGTTATATTGAAAACGGAGAAAAAATTTAGGAGGAGAAGCGTTTTAAAGGAATTTAACAAAATCTATTTTTAGTCACCATGGCAACACCGTTCATCGAAATCAAAAACTGATGCACCAAATCATGTACCTAAGCGTAGATTACTTGTATGCCAAGTTATTTTGAAAACAGACCAAAATTGTACGAGAAGTAACGTTTTAAAGAATTTCACATATATTTATATTTTTAGTATCCATGGCAACGCCATTCATCGAAATCAAAAACCGATGCATTAAATTGTGTACCTTAGTGTAGTCAACTGTATGCCAAGTTATCTTAAAAAGAGACCAAAATTTGAGGAGTAGCGTTTTAAAGAATTTCACAGATATTTCTATTTTTAGTAACCTCGGCAACACCGTTAATCAAAATCAACAAGAGGCCCATGGGCCTTATAGGTCACCTGAGTATTATGCAACAACTTTCCAGTGATTGAATTTGATTCATGTTTTAAGCCAGATGCTATGGCATTCACAATTTTGAAAGAGGCACCATTGATCATCATATCAATACACTTAGCAGTTGCTTAGTTTGTTTACTTAATACCCATATGCAGGGTAAGGGAACAAAAAATGCATTTCAACTAATCAGTAATATTCAGCAATAATCAATAGTGCCCCTACCACACATGAACCCCTGACCCTTAGGCCTTGATATTTGATTAATACCAAGGAGCAGATTTCAAACCATTCATTCATTTTCAGTATATATGTACAGCCCCCCCTTCTATGGTACCCTGACCCTGGGGCCTTGAAATTCACAATTCTGGAAGATATGGGCCCTTGTCCAGCATAACTATATAGGTAGTTCATCTGCTTAATACCCTGGAGCAGAGAAGAAAATTTTCAAAGATTTAATGTATTTTCACTATATAATCAATAGAGCCCCGCCCAAACACCAGAACCCCTGACCCTGGGGCCATGAAATTCATAATTTTAGAAGAAGCACTCTTGCTTATCATAACTATGCACTTAGCTAGTTTATTTAATACCTAGGAGCAGAGAAGAAGATTTTCAAAGAATTCATGTATTTTCACTATATAATCAATAGAGCCCCGCCCTAACACCAGAACCCCTGACCCTGGGGCCAAACAAATTCACAATTTTGGTAGAGGCACTCTTGTTCATCATAACTATGCACTTAGTTAGTTTATTTAATACCCAGGAGCAGATAAGAAGATTTTCAGAGAATTCATGTATTTTCACTATATAATCTATAGAGCCCCGCCCTAACACTAGAACCCCTGACCCTGGGGCCATAACATTCACAATTTTGGTAGAGGCACTCTTGCTCATCATAACTATGCACTTAGTTAGTTTATTTAAAACCCAGAAGCAGAAAAGATTTTCATAGAATTCATGTATTTTCACTATATAATCAATAGAGCTCCGCCCTAACACCAGAACCCCTGACCCTGGGGCCAAACAAATTCACAATTTTGGTAGAGGCACTCTTGTTCATCATAACTATGCACTTAGTTAGTTTATTTAATACCCAGGAGCAGAGAAGAAGATTTTCAGAGAATTCATGTATTTTCACTATATAATCTATAGAGCCCCGCCCTAACACTAGAACCCCTGACCCTGGGGCCATAAAATTCACAATTTTGGTAGAGGCACTCTTGCTCATCATAACTATGTACTTAGTTGGTTTATTTAATACCCAGGAGCAGAGAAGAAGATTTTCAAAGAATTCATGTATTTTCACTATATAATCAATAGAGCCCCGCCCTAACACCAGAACCCCTGACCCTGGGGCCATAAAATTCACAATTTTGGTAGTGGCACTCTTGCTCATCATAACTATGTGCTTAGTTGGTTTATTTAATACCCAGGAGCAGAGAAGAAGATTTTCAAAGAAATAATGCATTTTCACTACCTACTTATTTAGCCCCGCCCTAGCACTAGAACCCCTGACCCCAGGGCCATGAATTTCACAATTTTGGTAGAGGACTCAATGCTGATTACAATCATGCAAACAGTTTGACTGCTTGATGTCCAGGAGTTAAGAAGAAGATTTTTAAAGATTGCATTAATTTTAGTGGTTTTAGCCCCACCCCTCAGGCCCCAGGGGGGCAGGGATCATGAAATTCACAATTTTTGTTCCCCTTCAGCCATAGATGCTTTAGGCCAAATTTGGTTGAAATTGGTTCAGTGGTTGCAGAGAAGAAGCTGAAAATGTTCAAATGTTAACGCACAACGCACGACGACGGACGAAAACGGATAGCAATAGGTCACCTGAGTTTACTCAGGTGACCTAAAAATCGATGTGTCAAATTATGTACCTTAGTGTAGTCTACTTGTATGCCAAGTTATTTTGAAAACAGACCAAAATTGTGGGAAGAGTAGCGTTTTAAAAAAGAATTTCACAAAAATTTCTATTATTAGTAAGTAGTAACCATGGCAACACCGCTCATCGAAATCAAAAACCTATGCACGAAATAACTACGCACGCTAACTCTTGAATCCCGCCTACATTTTACAACCATTTGATTTAATATTAATGACAGTTTGGCCATAATATCTTTGTTTAGTAAAAAGAAAAACAGTTCAATGGTAATTGATTAATTATTTCACTTCCAGGGTTAAAAAGTAAAATATCCCTAATTCCAGCTCTTGAAACAAGATGAAAATGATCTGTTTTTAAGGGCTCTTTTTTATGAAGCTTTGCTATCCAAGACTGTTTCAAAAGACTCGTGAACCCCCAAAAAGCATCTGATCTATACTTTTAGTTCAAAAATAAGAAAAGTTTGATAAATGTATCTTTTTCATGCGGAATGTAGTCAAAATTGTCATTTATAAGGTGCACACAATTTTAAAAATATTTCTTCATTAAATTTTTCTATCAACACCAGACGATACTTTCCTCTGATATCGGGCTACAAAGCATCACCATATTCTGAAATAGTCTTAAGTATGAATAAATAAAATTATCTTAAATCTTTTCTTATGTTTTATGCATATAAAATTAAGCATATATATTAGTTAAAAAAGTTTCCTTTGTAAAGCACTTGGAAATTGCTGCACAAATAAGCATTTTTTCGGGGTTTTTTTGTATATAAACATATGCCCTCCCCCTGTGAAACACAAAAAGCTTTGATATGAATTTATGAATTGATAGTCCATATTACCCTTAAAAAGAAATTTTTGTTTCACGGGGGGAAAGATGTTTTAAAAATATTTTCCGTTTTTCGTTGATTTCTATAGTGAAAAACACAAGTTTTACCAAAATTTTAGAGTTATCTCTCGTTGTTTTCCCAAAGAAAGAATGTTTTATGTAAATCCATGTAAATATCAATACAAATATTAAAAAAATATTTGAATACAAAATGCTACTCCTCCTACAGTTTTGGTCTGATTTCAATATAACTTGGCACACAAGTAGACTACACTAAGATACATGATTCTGTTGTCGGGTTTTGATTTCGATGAGCGGTTTTGCCGTGGTTACTAAAACCAGAAATTTCTGTGAAATACATTTAAAATGCTACTCCTACTACAGTTTTGGTCTGATTTCAGTATAACTAAGCACATTAGTAGACTACACTAAGATACATGTCTTTATATCGGTTTTTGATTTCAATGAACGGTGTTGCCGTGGTTACTAAAAAATTGAAATTTTTGTGAAATACTTTCAAAATGCTACTCCTCCTACAATTTTGGTCTGATTTCAATATAACTTTGCACACTAGTAGACGATACTAAGATACATAATTCTGTATTTGAAGAAGAGTGTTGCCGTGGGTACTAACAATAGAAATTTCTGTGAAATACTTTTAAAATGCTACTCCTACAGTTTCGGTTTGTTTTCAATATAACTTTTATCACAAGTAGACTACATTAAGATTTATAATTCTGTATATGGGTTTTTTTATTTCGATTAACGATGTTGCCTTGTTACTAAAAATAGAAATTTCTGTGAAATACTTTCAAAACGGTACTCCAAATGCAGTTTATCTGATTACTGAAGACATACTTTTTTTTCAACAGGATTATTCCGCGGAATCTCTATTTCTATTCAATCCGCTGGTAGAAAATTTCAAGGACATCTTAAGGTAGGATTCTTCTCATATTTCTAATATTTAAAAAATAATGAAATTTTCACAGAATCAAGAAGACAATATCAGTAAGTGATAGTATCAGTGAAATTAAATTTGACCGTTTTATATTAGAGGTAAGGTCAGGTCAAGGTCATTATCTTTTTCCTTGACATTAAGAATAAAAAAAAAACTGTTGCCAATCATGTGATACCTACTTCTATTTCAAAAGTTTAAAGATTGTTCTTTTTGCATAAACACATTACTATATCGGGTCTATAGCATGATATTACCAAATTTACATAAATAATTTAACTTAACTTGATATTGGCTAATCCGAATTTTCTCTGTTTTTCTTCATTTTTTAAGGATATATTAGTTATTTTCATATGCTTCCTATATTTATCTTTTTCTTATTTTCACATATAATAAAGTAGTTTTATAAATGGACAAAATGATACAAAAACAAAAAAGTTTTGATCGTTTACTAAGAGAGAAAAAAATACTTTTTATGGAATTTTGGCTCAAATCTGCACTTTGATAGGAAGCGTTTAAAAGCTAAGAAAGTTCTAGTTTGTTTGTAAAATCATATTTATTTGATATATTTTGAAAGTTTAGTCCCTCATTATTAATTTAACTTACATTTGAAAATTTCTCCAAGTCTTCGATTGTGTACAAATTATTACTAAATTCATTGTTCTATTATAATTTTGAGAGGCAGAAAAGAAGACATTTTCATACGCCACCATTCCGCCAAAAATATAGTCCCTGCTAGTTTTCAAACGCAGTTTACCATTTCTATTTAAAGTTGTACAATTGTGATGAGGAAAGAAAAATATGGTCTTTTAAATTCCTTACACCTCAATATATAAGAAATATAAGCAATATATACTTTGAATGTTTCATCTAGTCAGAAACCAGAGAAGAATCCTACCTTAAGACTCTCCTTGCCTAACATTTTAAATTTGATGGGACAAATTTCAGCGGAAAATTTGTGACTGCATACATAGCGTAAATAAATACCACGCTGATTTATATATAATTTGGTAAGCAAGTAGACTACACTGAGATATATAATTACAAGTTTTGTGTTTCTGATTTTGATGATTGATGTTGCCATGGTAACTAAAATTGAAAAATCTGTAAATTTTTATTAAAATCTACTCCTACAGTTGTAGTCTTACTCAGTATTGCAATCTCGCCATAAAAAGAGACTTTATCCATATCATTATTCTATTTATTGCTTCTGTAAAGTTTCTAGTCCCCACTGCTACTTTTCTCTTCCTTTAGTATAAGTACAAATCAGTAGAGCTACAGTCTCAACAGAGACTTCTGGTTGAAATTGACTTTGAGGTAGGCGGGAGAACAATTATATCGTTGCAGTTCTTATGTATCTTTGTGTAGTATTTGAGTGCCAAATTATATTGAAAACCGACCAAAACTGAAGGAGGAGTAGCATTTTGAAAAATTCTTTCCAGACAGACGGACGGACACCTTACTATCGCACAAGGCCCTCTGGTCTCTGATCAGTAGAACTAAAGACTTAAACCTCGGCCATAACTTTTGAACAGTTACATGCAGAACTAGGGTTTCTATATTTCACAGGTATATTCCTTATGAAAAGACCTTCTTGATACCAACACTTTTGACCTTGGAGTTTGCATTTGAGAAACTTCATCCTTCGCTTCCGTTGTTTCAAACAAGAAACATATCTTGTTTGATGGCTTGAAGTCCGTGCAGTATAGCTGACATCCTTCGACATCGATCAAATCGACGTCTAGAAGTCTGTCTTGTCCTGTAGTAAGAGTTTTAATCTTTCTTTCAGTCCTCTTGATAGATTTTACGAATAGGAGTGGACATTCAGTCCAGGGAATGGGTCAATTTCTTTAAAACTATTTAATTAAATAAATCACTATTTCACTGTAATTTGATTTTTTTTTTCAATGAAACAAGTCTTGATATGAGACATGTGATTAATTATGTTCCCCAAACGGAGTTTGGGAACATATTGTTTTTACTCTGTTTCTTACTATTATTCTTTTTTCTTCTTATTTCTTCTCCGGACTTTTTTGTCCGCGAGTGTTCTCAGAAACTGTTCACCCAACTGAGCTAAAACCTTTTTAGGGTTAATAGGTGTGTAGTGTAGGTGTGCGGAACGAAGGTCATTTTGCGCGCATACGCATGCACGTGCGTGCGCGTGAAATGAGTGAATTGACTGATATACTTAATATAGCTATTACTTTTACATTTTTTGATGAAATGATTTGAAACTCATCATATAAAGATATATTAATACTGTAGATAATGTGACACTGTCAAATTAGCACGAACTCACGCGCATGCACGTGCACTTCGCTCTGATTGGCTGAAACAAAAATCTCAATATCTTTTCTGTTTTTTGACGAAATGCTATGAAATTTAAAATATAGTTATACTTTAGTATGTCCTACAATTTGATATATAACAATTGTCATGTAAACACGCGCATGCACGTGCGCTGCAATCTGATTGGCTTAAACTTTCAATGACTATAACTCCCTTGTTTTTCAACCAAACAGTATGGGATTTTGAACATAGACAGACATAATGGACTACTACAAGGAGGTATGGTCGACATGCACTTGCGTGCACGTGTGCTTTGCTGTGATTGGCTGAAACAAAAATCGCAATATCTTTTTTTAATTTTTGACGAAATGCTTTGAAATTTTAAACATAGTCATGCATTAGGATGTCCTACAATATGATATATAACAGTTGTCGTGAAAACATGCGCATGCACGTGCGCTGCAATCTGATTTGCTTAAACTTTAAATAGCTATAACTCCCTTGGTTTTCAACCAAACAGGATAGGATTTGGAACATAGATAGATGACATGAACTTCTACAAGAAGGTATGGTCACCATGCTTATGTATGCACGTGCGTGCACGTGAAATGGGTAAAATCAAAAATACACTTGAATGAGCGTTTTTTTATATACTTTTGAATTAAATACTTTAATATTTAGCATATTTAAATATATAGATTGTGTAGACAATATGATATGGTCAGTACGCACATGCATTCACATGCGCAAGTGTGCAATGATAAAATTTGAATGAACATGGTACACTTCTGGGTAAAAGTTGTTAAAGTCTCAAATGCATAGAGTTTGTCTTATTTAATTACAAGGAATATGATTATAAAAGGGAGTTGGGGAGCGTTTGGGGAACATCTGTAACGGTCCCCGTTACAATTAGCACTAGTTAAATTACAAATGCTTTGCAAAAGTAATTGATTAAATTGTAAATTACAGATTTTACATTATTTGTTATGAAAAAATTTCATAATCTATGTGAATAAATATACAGAACACCATTCACTTATATTCAGTCTTTAAAATTCATCTCATGATCTGTGCTAAAAATGACGATATACAACAATCAATCACAGCATCTATTTCTTAAAATATTAAAATTATAAACATGACAGTAAGGATAAAAAAAGATGCAATTGTTTTTTTAAATATATTACAGAGAAATATTAAGTAATCGGTTTCGGTAACTTCTGGGGCTTTGGTTTTATCTCTGGTTTTAATTTGTCTTTCGAGGACTTAACTAGACTTGTGTTTTCGTAAATCCTTTCTACGACTTGGTCTTTTTGTTGAGGTTCTGAAGAGTACAAATTATTGATTGATAATTCTGACGGCCATTCTGTATCTTAAAAAAATAGAAAAAAAAACGTTAATTGGATATTTCAAAGGTTTAAAAATAAATCTAAGAGATTATTCAATTTAGTTTACATACCAGGATTTCCATTCTCTCTGTTTTGATACGTGTATTTTTCATACAAGTTGATGTCTTCGGTTTTTCCCTTTTCAATTGCATCATATGGTCCTGACCTGAAAGGAAGACTGGTTTTAAGTTTTAATGTGCCCAAAAATTACAAAATTTTAATTTAAATTATATGAAAACATTTGTTAACTAAAAAACTCACTTGAAAATTACGAACCTTGCTTTCTTGGCTTTTCTCTCTACAAAAAAAACCCATTTTGTATAAATAAAAAATATTTTCCCTTCTTGTTCTTAAAGTATTTTAGCAAGTTTCCTACTTGTCAAAAACTAATCAAATAAATGAAATACAAGTACTTCAACCTTAAAATATTTGAATTGTCCGTGATACCTTGAAAGTAATTATAAGACACAAAGGCCAATGCTACAATGCTCAGAGCTAGCAAGATTCCCAGGACAGTTCCAGTAGCGACGCTTGCAGTCCACGTTTCCTCTAGAATTGACAAAAAGTAATTCGTATTTATGTTTAGAGGTAAAATGCTACAATTTAACAACTGAATAAAGTGATTTTTTTTAAATTATTAATCGAAAATTTACTCTTTTTCATGTGCAAGTATTAATTTAAAGAACTGGATGATGATAACCATTTTTAGTTTCCGTGGTGCAGTCGACAACCGATGACAGAGAGACGCCATATCTATTAATGGAGGCCACTCTAAAGAAGTACTTTGTATTGTCTTGTAGACCGGAAACTGTGACATGTAAGAGTTCTTGTTCAATTCTTTCAGGTGTGAGGCCTGAGCCGTTGAAAAAGGCTACACTGTCAGGTTTTGTCGAGTATTGAACAAGTGAATTTTGAGCCTCGTAACCAAAGTAAGAGGACTGCCAAGTAATGTAAGCTTTTCTGTTTCCACAAGAAACAAATACTTGATCTGTTTTTAAAGGTTTGCCTAAAAAACAAGATTAGTTATGGAGTTTGACATACACTATAGTTTGAAAGTGACCATGTTCTTTCAAAACATCTCTTAAATTGATTTATGATGCGTTTCTTCAGTTTTTTTTTTTAAACCTTACTTAATGTAAATATTAATTTACTTTTAGGATGAACATGAATATCTAGTATTCTTGTTCCGTATGTGTTCGAAACAATCATTTTATATGTCCCATGATCCTTTGGCTGAATATTTGACTTGCGCAGTGTGATGCGGTAAATATTCGTTGTAATGGTGGATATACTGAGACTGATGTCAGTATTCGGAGCACCGTTTGGGAGGGTCAGAGTGTAGTTGGGTCTAGGATACGATAAGATGGTGACCTGACCGTCCAAGTATTTGTTGTTTCCTATTGGAATAAAAACTATACTCCCAGAAGAATTTAAACGCGGCGAACCTACAATAAAAAAACAAGCTAATTTAGAGAATTCGTGTCCCCCGCTTAGGAAAAAGACTAGATCCGCGCATTCTCTTCTTTTTTCCTAAGCGACCGGGTACATACATTCTCTGAATTAGCTCGTTTTTCGTGTATGCACATTATATACCTACACAGATGTTAAGTTATTGAAAATCTTGGCCAATGTATTTATCAGGATTCGGGATATATAGCAAGCAAGCAGAAGCATTATCTATCTCTGAAGCTTGTATAAATCACTAGATTGGTCTCCATTTCATAAAAAGCACTATTAGTACGTACAATAGACATAGAGGTATCCGGTTGTTGAGGCGTTATTTTGGATCCCGTTGCTAGCAACTATCCTGAATTGCACCGTATCAGTACACTGAGCCGAGGATATGGTGTAAGTTGAAACCCCACTGGCGGACCCCTGGGTATAAAGTAGATCACTGCCCCTGAACCATGACACTCTAGAGGGCGGGTTACTGGTCACCGTGGCGGTCATGCTGGCCTGTTGTCCCTCAGAGACCGTCACTGTCCCTCCAGTAAGAGTAGGTCCATCTATAGAGAATAAATATTGTCTTCAGTGCAAATGTAGATGATTTATAGAAATTTTGATTATTCAGTGATTGAAGAGAAAACCTTAAAACTGCCAGCTTATACCACTTTTCATTTTTTTAGATTAAGGATATACTTCTCTTATATGGAAAATTCAGTGTTCATAATCAATAGTTTCAGCAAAACTAATATTTTTTGAAGTAAAACAAGGTTTAATTTTTATATTTAAAGAAAATCTTTAAAATCATATACATATATAAATGCATTGATTTTTCATAAGTTTATTTCATATTTTGCTGCATACTTTTTTTTTACACCTGAAAAAATCAAATAGCAAGGTAATTTCGGCAATCGAATGAAATTTTCTTATGAAAAGAGTGATATTCAAGGTTAAGAAGGATAAATAAATTATACGTACACAAAACATCCACAAGGAATGATTTTTGTCCGCTGCCTTTTCCTCCACCATTATACGAATTTTCTGCAATACAGTAATATCTTCCTTTTTGACCTCTCCTAATGCTATTCAACACAAGTGTAGAACCGGACTGTTGGACGCTGGAACTTCCTGATTTGGTCCAGAAGATATTTGTTGAAGATGGATTTCCTTTAGTGACGTTGCACTGCACTGTAACGTTGTCATGTTCCACTCGTCTTATGTCAGAGATATCGGATACCAAAGGAGGATCTAAATGACGTGTAATCGAATAAAATCGAATGGCTTTTAGTTCTTCAAGCAAATAACATGATTGAATCAATAACTTTGATCAGTTTTATTTCAGAAGATACCACTTTGAAAGAAAAAAACCCCGCAAAAATTCTGATTTTTTTTTTATGCATTAGAAATGGGAAATAAACAAGAGGCCCATGGGCTAACCTGAGTAATTTTGGGATGCCTTTCTTTGCCAGATTTCCCCCTTGTAATACCAATTATGGCCCCGCCCTAAACCCCCACCCCCACTCCAGCTCATGATTTTAATTATTAACAATCTATAATACCCAAGGATGCTTCCACAAAAGTTTCAGCTTTTCTGGCCCCATGGTTCTTGAGAAAAAGATTTTAAAGGCAGAGATGTTTTACCGGGTGGTAAATTCCAGGTGAGGGAGGAGCTTATTTTGTACAGGTGTGAATGCCTGGGGGGCTAGCAGTCTACCTGTGGCCATCTGTCTCCTAATCTTTATACACAGGAAGTGATTTAATACACAGTGAAATACCCAGATGCCAAACTTTACCTGTGTTGGGGATTTGCGACAATTTTAAAATTAGTAATAAAAAGGTTTATCAATTATATATTGATTTATTTTTTACTGTTTGAAAACATCCCTTCCCATAAAAGAAATTATTTTGATATCATACCATAAATTCAAAAACAAAGATCGTTTTAAATGTTAGTGTTTGTGTTTTAATTAAAAAAAAAACAACTTCTGTAACATCCAAATTAGTCTTAATTCATTCATCCCCAGGATCCCATCTAAAATTAATAACAGAAGTTTTATGTACCAAAGGTGAACAATTAAAAAAAAACATAATCCTTTCAAATACTTAAGGTATATTTAATTCTTAAAGACGTATTATAAAGATAAATATTTTCATAGTAATACAGTTTCTCTATACCATATGTTCGGTAAACATAAAAGGATCATGAGTTAATTTGAAGGTCCCCACGAGTCCCAAACAAGGTGAACCGGGTATTCACAGGGACCAGTAAGTAAATGTCAATCAAGTTCCAGCATCCAATGATGGACCCTCGTGCACTTGATTGACAGGGCTACCCAGACCAGGTATTTTTGAAGGCGCCAAGGCGGTGCTTAAAATCTCTGCCTTTAAAGATTTTTCCTACATATTTCAATGTAAAACTTGGATTCCCTGTTGCGCCCTGCCCCCGGGGCCATGGTTTTAACAATTTAGATTCTACACTAACCCAGGATGCTTCCAAATAACTTTTAACTTTTTCTGGCCCATTGTTTCTGGAAATGACATTTAAAGACTTTTCCTATAAATTTCAATGTAAAACTTGGATTCCCTATTGTGGCCCCGCACTACCCCCCGGGGGTTATGATTTTAACAATTTAGATTTCTACACTTTCCCAGGATTCTTCCACATAATTTTCAGTTTTTCTGGTCCAGTGGTTCTTGAGAAGATTTTTTAATGACCCCACCCTATTTTTTTCTTTTCCTGCTTATCTCCTCTTGTAAGGGGACTTTACTAGGGCTGTCACGGTTAACCGAAAACTCGGTTAACCGCTCCGAAATGGCATTCGGTTCGGTTTGAGTCAGGTTTTCCGGAATTCGGTTCGGTTTTTTTTTATCTTTTATATAATACTAATTTTCTTGCAACACGCGTTGTGATTGGTTGTTTATTTCAATGAAGGGTTCTTTAACCAATGAAAATACAGGTAACATCGAAGACATTTAAACATGGCATACACATGTGGAAGGAAAAACAAATCACAAGTGTGGGAATACTTCACGTTTTGAATGTTTCAAATGTTTGAAACAAGATAACTCTAGTCAATAACTATATTTATTTTATTTTAAACAAGAAGTTTATTACTTTGTTATTTTTTGTTACATTTAACAACTTGTTCTGTTGAATAAAATGGATAGATATTTGTGTCAGCAAAATAGTACTTTCAACAATGACCTTAATCCTTATTATCCTTTGATATATATAAAGTTGTTTTATTTAAATTCTCAAAATGAAAACCGAACCGAAAAAACCGAAAACCGAGAATTTATTTTCTGAACCGAACCGAACCGAGAAATGTCTGAACCGTGGCAGCCCTAGACTTTACCCTTTATTTAAACAATTTAAAATTCTCATCACCCGAGGATGTTTTGTACCAAGTTTGGCCCAGTGTTTCATGAGAAGAAGTTGAAAATGTGAAAAGTTTACAGACGAATGGACGGACCACGGACAATGGGTGATCAGAAAAGCTCACTTGAGCTTTCAGCTCAGGTGAGGTAAAAAAAAAATTCTTGACAATAAAAGACTGGCGCAGTATATCAAGATGACACGAGTGGGATTTTTTTTAAAACATCATTACTCACATTGAACATCCACCACAAGCTGCTGAGAGTCGTTGCCTTTTGATCCAGACGAGTAAGTATTCTCTGCAGTACATATGTAAGTTCCAGACTGATTCCTGTTTATACTATACAGACGTAAGTTAGTATTATTCTGCTGAAAGTCACCGTCCCCTGATTTTGTCCAGTAATAGAGTGTGCTCGATGGGTTTCCATTAGTTACCGAACAGGTAACGGAAAGGCTGCTATATTCCACGGGATACTTAGTAGAAAATAGTGAAACTCTTGGAGGATCTGTAAAATATTTTGAAAAACCCCAAAAAGTTAATACAATTCAGATAATTTTTTAATAAATAATAAAATAGAACTTACATTCTACATCAATCGTGATGGACTGTTTATCACTCCCTCTTGCTCCACTGAAATAAGTGTTTTCAGCAGTGCATGTGTATGTTCCAGAATGTGATCTCGTTATGTTTGGAAAGCTCAATATTTTCCCATTTTTGAAGAATCCGTGACCTGATTTGTACCAGGATATCTTTGTGACTGGTCTGGGATTCCCTTCAGTGACGTTACAAACAACAGTAAGGTATTCCCCCTCCACTGGTTTTAAAGTAGAAGGTAGAGATATTCTGGGAGGGTCTGTAAAAATACATTTTTTTCTGGTTTTATAATTTTATTCCATCGAATATTAATTTACCTTGGTCTACCTTTACTTAGAAATTTGAGAACAACACATGCCATATATGAGAGAGTCGGACGAGAGAATTGTGCAAAACCTTACATGCCATTGTAGTCGTTCGTTTTTTTGAGAAAAAATCAAAATAATATATACCTATATTAAAACAAACGGAATACTTTAATGAAACTTTGAAAACTTTCATGAACGATTTAGTCGAGTAAATAGATGATATATATGGAGATACATTAAATTGTATTTATCAAACATCACACATTTGTGCATTGTCCTAAACTGTACCCCCCCCCCCCGCAAAAAAATCCTGTATTGAAACCTATTGTTTAACATACACTGCACATCTAGCTCCATTGTATTATTGGAGGTTCCTCTCCTTCCGCTACTGTAAGAGTTCTCTGCAAAACACACATATGTCCCCGAATCACTTCTTGAAACATTTGTTATAGTGAGATATTGTTGAGATTGTCTGAAGTATGGATCGTCCTTGGTCCAGTACACTGTTGTAGATGGTGGGTTTCCCTCGGTGAAGTTACACGAGACGGAAAAATAGTCACCCTCAATTACCTTCTGTTCTTCCATTGTGGCACATTTGGGGGATCTAAAATTAACGTTGATATTATAATATAATGCTTTTTGTTAAGTTTAAATATATGAAGTCTAGTTTCTTTTTACGCATATATTTATATTTTTGACTTTGCTGTAGTTGAACTTCTTAAATTTTCGTTGTTCACGAAGGTTTTAAGAATTCATGTATTTGAATATATAAAGAGCACTATTTCAACTCGTTGGAATAATCAAGTTCCTATTTTTTCCTCAAACTAAAAATATTGGCACATGTAAGGACGTTAAATATGGTAAATATGCACATTTCCTTTGTAAAAGAACGAGGGCGCTTTTGATTGGCATTCGACAGGAATCTGGGCGTACTTGAAAAGTAAAAATTTTTATCGATATGTCACATGAAATTTTAACTTTTTAAAAAAAAATTTATCAGGTCCCTTTGAACTGGGAAAAGAAAATAATTTCCCGATTGTGAGTTTTGCTTTGCTTAAAAATAACTTCGAACTTGGCTAGATCAGACATTTAGTACAAAACGGTACATTTTAAAACACGTTTTTCTAAAAAAAATTTATCTATGGGTCTTCTCTCCATGATTTTGAAACCTTATTTGTGTGCATTTTAATTAAAAAAAAAACCAACATACATTTGTAGAAAATGGAGACAAGACCCAGAGACCAAAAAATGAATTCCAAAAAATTCAATTCTGTAAATACGGTGCTTCTGTAGCGGTGATAGCTCAGTTATAAGGATTACCTGTTCAGTGCACTAGAAATGAAAAGTCTAGTTCGAGCCTCGCACGGGGCGTTAGATTTTTTAATGCAAACATTCAGTTCTTTTGTCGGTTTCATTTTATGTACTGATTTATTAAAATGTTGAATTAGATACATTTTGGTTGAGTTGCACCGAGAGCGAAATCAATTCTAATATTCTGTTTGACTTAACGTTTTGTGCATGTACACTTATCATATGCCTTTTATCTTCATATATTAATTACTTTTTTTTGTTAAGCAGTTTTATTTCCTAAGAAAAACGGCAAATATTTCAATACACAAGGTATTTCAGACTAAATGAAAGAAAAAATCCTATGGCTGTGCTTGTAAAATCTGACCAGCTATCATGGTCGGCCAACTAAATCATGGAATTTAAAGGGGCTGGGGGTTGTGGCCATTTTCAGACTATTTTGACCTTAAAAAGAAGAGCTTCAAAGAAAGATATACAAAAATGATCAAATTTTAAAACTAAAATGTATGAAATTTTTCTTTGTCAAATGATACTAGTAGTTGACAGCTTATGATGTCATATCTGAAAAAAAGTTAAATCTGGTGTTAATTTGATTGACACCCCCCCAGCCTCCTTAACTACTAAATGGTCGTACCAATATCCCTGCAGATTCACAGCGCCAAATACGCCACTCTTTCTTAGCACAACTTACATGTACTTTCTGACTTACAGAATTGCTTTACCATTAACTTATGCCCACAGTTCGATTTATCTTTTAATCTTCATGTTTTTGATTGTAATTTATCACATTTTAAACATAAACGGAAATTTTTTCATATAAAAAACATAAAAAAATGATTTTTTTTTCTTCCTAAGTTGAATTATAAAAAATTTT
>NW_026930569.1:0-4390 GCF_032062105.1 Saccostrea cuccullata
CGGGTGTGACCGGTGGGCAGGGGATGCTCATTCCTCCATGGCACCTGATCCCACCTCTGATGTTTCGGAGGTCCGTGTTTGCTCTGCTCTTATTTTGTATATTGTTTAATGGACGTTGAGATTGAATACTGTTCGTTATCTCCATACCCTTCTTAGAATTCATATTGAAATACTTGCCGATGGAGGGCTGCAAGTTTTAAATCTGTACTGGGCTTTCAGGATCACTTAAGATAATTGAACAGTGAGAGATCTTTTTTGTGCCATCACTTATTGTGACATAGGATCTCGGTTTTTACGGCCTCTTCCGAAGGACCGGTCTCTACATCCCGCAGTGGGATTCGAACCCGCGATGTAAGGATCAACTCCTGAGTCTGCGACTTTAGAGCATACGCTCTGTCCACTGCCAAGGTTTCAGGACCTCCCTCCCCTAAAAAAAACTTGATCACTGGTCACGAGGTACTACCCTTGCTCCCTCTGGGACTAGGAATGCCCAGCACCCTTGCCTCGCTATAAATTTGAGCATAGTTACGGCCTTGTCCTTCGGGACTTTTTTATTCTCATGCTCATAACTAAACCTAAACATAAACAAGAGGCCCACGGGCCTTATAGGTCACCTGAGCATTATGCAACAATTTTCCAGTTATTGAATTTGATTCATGTTTTAAGCCAGATGCTATATGACATTCACAATTTTGAAAGAGGCACCATTGATCATCATAACAATACACTTAGCAGTCCTCAGCTTGGTTACTGAATACTCATATGCAGGGTAGGGGAACAAAAATGCATTCCAACTAACCAGTAGTGCCCCTAACACTGTGACATAAACCCCTGACCCTAGGTCCACACATTGCACAAATTTCAAAAAGGCACCCTTAATATCAAAAAATAAATAAATGTTTTATAAATACAAAAGAGCATTATATAATCAATTGAGCTCCGCCCCCCTAACACCAGAACCCCTGACCCTGGGGCCATAAAATTAATAATTTTAAAAGAGGCACTCTTGCTCATCGTAACTATGTACTTAGTTTATTTAATTCCTAGGAGCAGAGAAGAAGATATTCAAAGAATTTGTGCATTTTCAATATACAATCAATAGAGCCCCAACCTAACACCAGAAACCCTGACCCTGGGGCCATAAAATTCACAATTTTGGTAAAAGCACTTTTGCTCATCATAACTATGCACTTAGATAGTTTTTTAATACCCAGGAGCAGAGAAGAAGATTTTCAAAGAATTTATGTATTTTCACTATATATAATCTATAGAGCCCCGCCCTAACACCAGAACCCTTGAGCCATAAAATTCACAATTTTGGTTATGGCACTCTTGCTCATCATAACTATGCACTTACGGTAGTTGGTTTATTTAATACCTAGGAGCAGAGTAGATTTTCAAAGAATTCATGTATTTTCACTATATAATCAATAGAGCCTTCCCCCCCCAACACCAGAACCCTTGACCCTGGGGCCATGAAATTCACAATTTTGGTAGAGGCAGTCATGCTCATCATAACTATGCACTTAGTTAGTATATTTAATACCCAGGGGCAGAGAAGAAGATTTTCAAAGAAATCCTGTATTTTCACTATATAATCAATAGAGCCTCCCCCCCCCCCCAACACCAGAACCCTTGACCCTGGGGCCATAAAATTCACAATTCTGGTAGAGGCAGTCATGCTCATCATAACTATGCACTTAGTTAGTATATTTAATACCCAGGGGCAGAGAAGAAGATTTTCAAAGAAATCCTGTATTTTCACTATATATAATCAATAGAGCCCCGCCCTAACACCAGAACCCCTGACCCTGGGGCCATAAAATTCACAATTTCATTAGAGGCAGTCATGCTCATCATAACTATGCACTTAGTTAGTATATTTAATACCCAGGGGCAGAGAAGAAGATTTTCAAAGAAATCCTGTATTTTCACTATATATATAATCAATAGAGCCCCGCCCTAACACCAGAACCCCTGACCCTGGGGCCATAAAATTCACAATTTGGGTAGAGGCTCTCTTGCTCATCATAACTATGTACTTAGTTGGTTTATTTAATACCCAGGAGTTGAGAAGAAGATTTCCAAAGAAATACTTAATTTTCACTAACTACTTATTTAGCCCCGCCCTAGCACTAGAACCCCTGACCCCAGGGCCATGAATTTCACAATTTTGGTAAAGGACTCAATGCTGATTACAATCATGCCAACAGTTTGACTGCTTGATGTCCAGGAGTAAAGAAGAAGATTTTTAAAGATTGCATTAATTTTAGTGGTTTTGGCCCCACCCCTCAGGCCCCAGGGGGGCAGGGATCATGAAATTCACAATTTTTGTTTCCCTTCACCCATAGATGCTTTGTGCCAAATTTGGTTGAAATTGGTTCAGTGGTTGCAGAGAAGAAGCTGAAAATGTTCAAATGTTAACACACGACGGACGACGAACGACGGACGACGACGGACGAAAACGGATAGCAATAGGTCACCTGAGTTTACTCAGGTGACCTAAAAAATGCTGACCTTATAATGAAGAAAGGGGCCTCTTTCAAAATAGATCATTTCAGGGCCGCTGGGTCAGGGGTACCAGGGGGGTACTTTAACTAAAAATAAATTAATGCTTTAAAATCTGCCCTTTGATAAGCAATGGTGCCTCTTTCAAAATTTGTGAATTTCATGGCTTTTGGATTAAAACACGAACCAAATACAATCGCTGGAAAGTTTTTACATGATACTCAGGTGACCTATAAGGCCCGTGGGCCTCTTGTTTGTATAAAAATGGGTTAACCCAAAGTCAAGGTCACATTTGGTGGTACCAAAAGACAGATCTTGTTACAAGGAATACACATTTAAAATATGAAAGTCATAGTTCCACTAAATCAAAAGTTTTGGGCAAGATTAATGTTTTTTGCAGACAAACAGACAGATGGATGGACACGACAATAAATACATACCCCCGAATCTTCGATTATGGGGGTATAAAAATCTTTCTTATTCATAGAAAGTATATCTTCAATATATATTTACATTTTCCTCTAAAAAATATATTAATTCAGTATACTGAATTTTGATTAAAATTAATTTCGATTTCAATTAATTTTAATCAAAAACTGATCCTTTTTGACAATATGCCATAGCGTTTAAACAAACCTATCACTATTCCTCATATAAAATACTAAACAAAGATACCTAAAAATAATTTAAACCGTTCATTGAAATCAACGTAAGGACCAACTTACTTCGCGACTCTTGAGCAGGGGCTCTTACCACTGAGCCACGCTGTCAGCCAGATAGCACAGTTAGTAGAGCATCTGACCAGGGGGCCGGGTTAGTATCTCAGTCTGATCTTTTGTGTATTTTTCTCCTGTTACAGGTCATTAAACCGAGCTGATGGTGCTCCAGATATATGTGCCCCTTTGCCAACCCCTTTTAATACAGAAGGATATGGTGATAACGAACAGTATTAAAGTCCATAAAACAAACAAAATAGGAGCAGAACAAACATGGACCTCCGAAATATCAGAAGTGGGATCAGGTGCCATGGAGGAGTGAGCATCCCCTGCTGACCGGTCACACCCGCCGTGTGCTCGTTGTCATGATCAGGAAATAACGGAAAAACCGTCGTCAATTCGGTGTATAATTAATGGAGTAACGATTGGTATGAAAAACGTCAGTCAGCATTTAACTCAATGATAAATTGTACTTGCTGACAAGGTCATTGTATCGACTGTAGGACTTACGAAATGATTACTTTAAACAAGACTTTAAACTAGACTTTCAACAATACAGGTGTCGATTAACAAAACACAAATGAAAAAAAAAATCATAGCCCTCCTAGTATTTAGCATGTCTACGTGTACGTACCTTTTAATTCCACTCCTTGTTTCCTTTCTCTCTTCTGTTGCTGCGTACACGTACAAACAAGAGTAGCTGTAATTAGTGTTGTCTGGTCCGGATGATCTCTTAGACTGAGAACCGTGTCCAGATTAATGTCCACATTCTTAAAATATTGGGTTTTTTTTCCAAAGGATGCTTGATAGCAAGTTAAAATGAAAGTAAATAACTTGTATTTCTAGAAAAGTCAAATAAAAAATTCAGGGATGGGGTATTATTTCCTATCCTTGAGCATATTGGGCATCAATTATGATTCATGTTATTTACAAATTAATATCAAATGTCTAGCTTTGCAAGTAAAGATACACTGAAATATAGTTAACGCTCACATTTAGAAGTTCTATATACTGAACAATTTTTGGGCGTTCTTCCGGCAGCACGTTCTGTATGGGCCTTGTGTACGCATGACTGTTGAAATCCTCCACCATCTCCTGGGAATTCCCCGAACTTCCACTTCCACCTCATTTTCAAAATTATGGTTGGATTTGGCCTGTTATGATAG
>NW_026930570.1:0-43632 GCF_032062105.1 Saccostrea cuccullata
ATCAGTAACCCGTATGTAGCCTCTCAACTTTCCTTGGATTTCATTGGCTAAGAGATAGCGTCCTTTTTGTACTAGACTTAGCCTGGAGGAAAACAAAGATTTTTTGGGATCATTTTAACCAGTTTTTTATTTACCCTCCCTCCTCCCCTGAACCACTTTAGAGTGTGGTCAGGATAATTGACCCCACCTTTGCCAATTTTATAACATTCAAACTATACATTGTATACTCTCTTTATTTACATGTTAAATTCTGGATTTTGTTTTGTATGAAGAAAACTGTATATACATGTTTTACAATTGTTTTCGGCAAACAGTAGTTAATATAGAGTTTGTGTTCTGTTATTATTATACATGTATGTAAGAAATATTTTATAGGTGTAAAGAACAACTGTCCATTTTGTTGGTAACCTTTGATGCTTATATTAACTACAATTTTGTTTATTGATCAAAACCTTTATTTTGATCAATAAAATTCAACTTCAATATACATTTGTCTTTTGTCCTTTTTCATGGCATTTTGGGAAAAGAGGAGGCATAAAACTCATTTATTTGAGAAATTACATTTCAAAATCAATGCAAGTGACATTTGTAATCTATACTACGTATGAAAGAATTCCTAACCATACCTGGAACGCTCTGAACAGTAATGGGTTTCATTCATCGTTTTTTAAAAATAGATTTTGATGAAGATCACGATTCTTCAGGGTATATATTGTAAAAGGACTATCTACATCTGATCTCTGTTATTCCTTATGTAGAATTCTTTATGGAAAAGAAATCACCGCGATACAGGACAATGCATTCGCCAGCTTATACAATTTACGTAAACTATAAGTATGTCTAGTATTAATTGTAACAGAAACTGTTATATATGTTCACTACATGTCTATCATTTTCTCTGCTATTGAATCATTTTTCTACAAATATTTATCTTTTGGTTTCATACATATTTGGTTGAAATTAGAGTTGGTTTCAATTTTAGTTAAAACCTCTTTGAAAAGAGAAGATTTCAAATAACATTAAAAAAAATTATTCAAGAACAGAAAATATGCACACGCTTTAGACAAATACATATGGTGCTTAATACTTTTTTAGATTAACATAGTTTCCGGTACATCTTTATGAACCCATTCGAGTTTAAATGTGCTTGTAATTGATTAATCCATCTATTTTTTTTTTTACTATAATGTTTGAAACTGATTGAAGAATAACCAGTAGGTTCATGAACTCATATCTTAAAGTCAATCTTTCCTGAAATCTGTTGTCAGAAGTAACATCAGCTGTTATACTTTGAATCATGTTTTTGTTCAAGTTTTTTTTATTTGTTTAATTTGTTTTTCACATAGATTTTTGGTAAAGACCTATCATTTCTCCTTTGTAAATAATGTATGAACCACAAATATGAAACGGATGCCATTGATTTACAACTTGTGACGATAGATACATGTATAGTACTGCAACCGTTATTTAAAATGATTGAACTGAATTTTTTTTTTCAAATAAATAGTAAAATTCACAAAACGGTAATGGAGGATACTGTCTTGACAAGTTGTCCCTTCATTATATGATAAAAAATAGCTGGTTTTTAAATTGGCAGTTTAGATATGCATATGTTTTTCAGTAAATACTTGTGCATGTTGTCAAATGTTAATATGTTTTTGCATGTACAAAAAGTTATCAAGAATCAAGAATTTCATATAACAATGAAACATAAGGAGAAAACATGAGTATTTAAGAACAAATGTGCATAAAACAGTACCAATAAGAGCAGAGGAAAAATTAGATTGAAAAATTCTTTCTGGTCTCTTATGAATGATAGATTTAGATATATAATATGATAAATTTTGCTGTTTTTGAGTTTAACACTGATTCATAAAGCGACTAGAGGAGCATTTAAAAAAAATCCCCAATCTTAATAACGCTAAGAGCTTTGCAGGCCCATCCACCAATATCATTTTGATGGAATAAATTAAATGTCTGGAGAAATGATACTTGTCTGAATTATGTTAAGTGAAACAAATGCACTTTGTTTTATTTTAAAAATCTGTTTTAGGTTGTTAGATTCCAACAAGATAACCATTATTCAGACCAATGCCTTCAATGGTTTGTCAAATTTACAGAATCTGTAAGTAAATAATTATCATATGCAAGTATCCATTCTAAGTACCTTGATCAATTATCTCTTGATTTTATAGGTTCATGTCAATCTACTCATAAAGATTTCTTTTATTTAACATTTGAGCTTGATTACAATTCATTTTTTAGATTTCATTGTTTAGGTCACCTGAGTAGACTCAGGTAACATTTTGTTATCTGTTTTTTTCGTTGTCGTGCGCCTGTACGTCGATCGCCTTGCGCAAATATTTGACCATTCTCGTCTTCTTCTCTGCAACCTCTAAACTTATTTAAACCTATTTTGGCACAAAGCATTTATGGGTGAACAGAAATTGTGAATGTCATGGTCCCTGCCTCTCTCGGGCCCGAGAGGTGGGTCAAATCCATTAAGAATAATGCAATCTTTAAAAATTCTCCTTTATATTTCTGGACATCAAGGAATTAAACTGTGGCTTGATTGTTATAAGAATTAAATCCTCTACCAAAAGTTTGAAATTGTCCCCTAGGGCCAGGTTTTTTGGAACTATGGTGGGGCTTTAGTGATTATATACTGAAAATGCACTAAATTGTTAAAAAAAATTTGTCTGCTGTAAAGCATTTAGCTGATGATCTAAGTAAAAAGTTTTGATGAGGCAGGCTGCCTCTTCCAAAATTGTGAATTTAGTGACCCTTTGATGAAGGGTTCAGATGTTATGGCTTGCTCTAATGATAGTATAGTAAACATGCATTAAATCTTTGAAAATCTTCTCCTCTGCTTCTTGGAATTAAGCTGACGAACTTAGTACAAAGTTATGATGAGGAAGAGTGCCTCTTACAAAAATCTGAATTTCAGGGCCCCTGGGTCAGAGTTCTGTTGTCAGGGTTGAACTCTATTATTATATTATAAAATACATATTTTTTCAGATCTTCTCCTCTGCTTCTGTCAATTAAGCTGACGATTAAAGTACACGGTTATGATGAGGAAGAGTGTCTTTTCCAATATTGTTAATTTCATGGCTCCTTGGTCACTGGTTCCATTTTTGGGTGGTACATGTATTTGAGGGGGCTTATTTATTATATACTGAAAGTAAATCAATACTTTGAAAATCTTCTAATCTGCTATAAATGATGCTCACTCCTCCATGTCACCTGATCACATCTATGATGTTTTGAAGGTCCGTGTCTGCTTTGCTCCTACATTGTACATTGTATTTTGTATTATTTTATTATCTTTTGATCTTGATCACTGTTCGTTATCCCCATATGTTTCTTATTTATAAATTTAAGCATGGAAAATCAATGATTTTTTTTAAATGCAAAAACTGTAACCTTATAATTACCGATTAACGGATGTCTTCAACCAAATACAATCTATACCAGTGGATAATGTGTGATTGTTTAATGCGTCATTGAATGAGGACGACTCTTTAAAACCCGACTGATAAATTATTGTTTGTACATTGGGAAATAGACCTGCCTGACTTATGCCCAGTAAAACCGACCGAATATGCACGTATACCTACGGGGATAATTAAATAACCCGATATTTTTTCAATAACTTTTTATATTGATTTTGATAGTATCGTCCGGTTTACATTAACAGAATTTTTCTTTTTTTCTCACCATAAGAATTTCTACAACATTAGTTTCATGTAAGAATTAAACGAATTTTCCTTACATGAGATATACTTGAAGATGCATGTGATGTCATTGTTATAATGTAAAGACAATAAATTCAAAATGTATTCACAAACAAATAAAGTTGATTTGGGTATTTACAGAATTTTGCTTCATTATGCCCTCGTGTACTCTATTGAGAAATATATCAAAACATATGTAAAGAAATCAAGTTCGCAGCATTGTTAAGTCTACAATTAATTGGAAAGGTCCTACATGTAAGTTTGAATATTTAACAGTAACAACTCCTCAGCTAGATATTTTAAAGAATTATTAATACAAATACATATGCATTTGTAATTGTTTCTATCCTAAAATAAATTTTCGTATATTGTCAGAGGCATTTTTACGAAATATTATTTATTTATGCAGAATCATTTGGATTCAATACAAAAGTATTCTGAAGTTGATAGTTAGGGATGTTTACATCCACTGAACATTTCTTCCCTTTATTTCTTTTGAAAACCATTGCCATCTTCACGATGAACCCATTCGAGTTAAAATATACTTTTGTTTTTTGGATCTCTCTCTATATATTTTTCTTTCTATACTTTTTGGAACTAATCGAAGAATAACAAGCATGCTCATGAAAGAAAATATGAAACATAATCTCTCAAGGAAACCGTTGTCAGGGGTAAAATCAGCTGTAATACTTTTATTATTGTTTTTGTTTTAGACGATTATTTTAATTTGTTTAATTCGGTTTTCACGTAGATTGTTGTATACCACTTCATTATATCATTTTGAAAATAATGTATGAACCACGAATATAAAAAACATGCCCTTGATTTACGACATATGACGATATATATTTGTATCCCAAATCAACCTTTACTTCAAATAATTAAACTGTTTTTAAAGGAAATGGTAAAATTCATAATTTAAGCACAAGACGGCAATGGAAGTAAGTGTTTGTCACTGTATGATTCGTCGCCCCAAAAATTATAATAAAATAACATTTTTTAATTCACAGATAAGCTATATATATTTTTTCAGTACGTACATGTATATGTTGTGCAATTTTCATAGGAATGACATTTTATTGTATGCACAAACATTATCAAGAATAATAAAGTGCAATGCAGAGTAATTATAATGTAATTATAATTCTATTATTTTATAAATTTCAAAAATAAAACTCATTTATTTGAGAAATTACATTTCAAAATCAATGCAAGTGACATTTGTAATCTATATTACATATGAAAGAATTCCGAACCATGCTTGGACCGCTCTGAACAGTGATGGGTTTTATTCATCGTTTTTTAAAAATAGAGATTTTGATGAAGATCACGATTCTTCAGGGTATATATTGTAAAAAGAATATCTACATCTGATTTCTGTTATTTCTTTCGTAGAATTCTTTACGGAAACGAAATATCACTATACAGGACAATGTTTTCACCAGCTTATATAGTTTACGTGAACTGTAAATATGTCTAGTATTTCTTGTACCAGAAACAGTTATATATGTTCACTACATGTCTATCACATTCTCTGCTATTGAATCATTTTCTACAACTATTTAACTTTTGGTTTCATACATGATTGCGCCCATGACAAAAGGGCCTTATGGCATTTTTGCCAAAACAGAGAAATAACGTCATAAAGATATGACGTTGCAGACTGACGGTGAACTTCGACGCAGAATTTTTTTAAACCACGTGTTTTGACGTTTGACGCATCCGAGTTTTTATTGCTGTTTCCAACATGTGGAATCTATTTTCATTGATAAATTAATTAAATCAATATCCGAATCTCTGAATCTACTGATTTTAATAGATATAAATAAAAACATTTAGAACTGGTTTCTTAACAAACATATCTATTATGCGTCTCTAATACCAATAGTTTTCCTACATACATAGAATTAGGCTGTCATCTTCGCCGAAGATGAGAAGCTGTCGACAAGGTGCTTTTCTGATAGAATTATAAATCAACCTCTATACTCTAGATAGATAAATTTAAATTTATTTACATATTTATACTAGATTTAAGATACAAGTTAGACAGGAGTACATTGTTAAAATATTGCAAAGGGAAATTGTCTTCCTTTTTTGAGATCCGCTCCACCACTCTCGCTATCGCGTCGATCACATGTTGACAGATAGACAGAACATTGATCCATCGGTGCATACTGCTTAATCTTTTGTTAAATTGTTTGTACTAATGTTGAAACTAAACATATATCTTCTACGTTTTTACAAATTTAGCAAAAATGTGTAAGAATGACAGTAGCTATTCCACCTAAAAATTAAAAGAAAGATTTCAACATTAATTGTTTGGTTTTTGAGGTGTAAAGTCTGAAAGATGAAAGGTATAAGCATACTTTTCATTAAATTATATGGAATAAAGTCAATACTGATGCCAAAATATACCCAAACAATGACAACTTCTAGCACCTAGGAGAGATAATCAGGAAAGACAACTTCGAGATGAATCTCGAGCGTGATTGAAATAAAGGAGAGATCCAAATGACTGATTTTAATGTTTTCAATAATATTCAATTGAAAAAATGGGAAATATATGATAATATGTCAAAAATATACTAAATTTACTCCCTTTTAAAAACGTGTAACGCTTCATTCTTCATAAATCACAACATGACAAATATGTCTCCGATCCCGATGAAGACACATTTTAAAAAAATATTGTGGGAGTTTGTGCGACTCTTTAGAGAATCAGTTTATTCATGAAAAAATCATAAATTATGTTAAAAATCGTTAGAAAGTACTTTTTCTTACTTAATCTTAGATTTTAAATAAATATATGAAAACTTTCGCATATGCTGTGCTATTCATTGAAAGTACATTTGCTTCAAAGTATCTTTATGAAATGATTTCTGTGTACATAAAGAGAAATAATATATTATAAAAAACTTCCTGTTACTTACTTAATTAGTTACTTTCAATTGACATTGCTTAGATCCAGTGTATTCACTTTCATATCAATGTTTACTTCACATAACAAATTCGAACGAATTGTGCCTTCCAATCTGTTACTATTTTTAGATAAAATGGCGTCAACGGGAATAGCTAATGACAGTCAAGATGTTTGTATTTTGTATAAATAAAAAAATAGGAGAGATAACTCTGATGTCAACAATCGATGTAACAGGGGTACCAGAGAGGGACTGTCATTCGCATGAATTTGCTCCCGGATTAAGAGATATAAACACTTTTAATTGTCAGCATAATTATAATTTTTTAATTAAAAATATTGTTGTTCTTTGGGAACAAGGTTTCATTAATGTAGAAAAGGAAAAAAAAGAAAAAAAAAAGGAAAACTGTAGCATTGAACAAACGTATTTAACTTTTTAAAAATCTTTCATCCATAGCTTTTTTTTTGCATGAAATAATCTAAATCGAATTTCATTTAAAAAAGTATATACATGTATAGTATCTACCGTTTCATGAATCATGATTAAATAAATTAAACTTTAAAAACGTTGTTTTGTCTTAATTATTTTCTTGTTGCACTAAGACACTTCAATTTAGAGAAATTAAAACAAGCAAAATGAAAACAAAATGTTCTAAATGTACTAACTTAAATAGAGCTGGTCAAGTTAATCTGATGAGAGAGAGAGAGAGAGAATAGAGGGTATAGATAAAAATATTTATATTGAATCTATTTATCTGATATTGAGATATGTGGAACTCTGTTGAAAAAGATGAGTTTTCAAAATAAAGTAATAAAATACTGTAAAATGAAAGAAATAATCTTTTTTGTTATTTAAACTACATGTATGGGTATTAATTTTCAAGATCTCCAAACTTAATTTAATTGTAACTCTTTGGTACTTACCTGTTGCTGTTTTTTTTAAAATAGTTCAAATGTTTTAAGCATTATCTGCAAATAAATCTCTAAAGCCATGAAGAAGTTTGTCTTTAAAAAAAGCTCAAGCTCGATCAGCATTGAATGTCTTTTAACAGATCACTTATCGTGCTAAAAAGTTAAAAACCTATTTCTTCACTGGAGTTATAATCTCATTGCACTTATCAGTGTGAAATATATTGTTTAACATGCCATCAAATTATGGATATATAATTATCATTATACATGTATAAGCACATATATTGATTTTATTTTTTTTTGATTGACAAAAAACCGTTATAAGTTCAGGGTCGGGTCTTATTTCTTCATGTAAATGCTGACATAAAAAAAAATTCAATGCTGAAAATACACGACATAAAACCGCAACGACATGCTTTCATTTTGTTTTATTTTGGCCGTAGTGCAGGGGATAGGGGTGTCGTTTTATATTTCCGTAACATGTAACGCTTTACAAGGCTTAGCATATCAAAGCTTCTGGCACGTGAACAGAATGGAATTCTTACTCTGTAAAATTCATTTCAAAAAATAAAATTACAAAACAAAATCAATAGAATGAAGGGGAATTTTTTAAATTAAGTTGCTGAAGTTGATAGAGATGTTTCGTCATTACAACATATTTACATCAACTGAAAATTTCTTTCCTTTATTTCTTATAAAAACCATTGTCATATATCAGTGCATGATTTAATGTAACATAGCTACATCTTTACGATGAACCTTTTCGAGTTAAAATGTACTTTTTTTCATCTCTCTCTATATATTTTTCTTTCTATACTTTTAGGAACTAATCGAAGAATTACCAGCATGCTCATAAAAGAAAACATGAAATATAATCTCTCAAGGAAACCATTGTCAGGGATTAAATCAGCTGTAATACTTTTATTATTGTTTTTGTTTTAGACGATTATTTTAATTTGTTTTATTCGGTTTTCACGTAGATTGTTGTATACCACTTCATCATTTCATTTTATAAAATATGTATGAACCATGAATATGAAAAAAAAAACATGCCCTTGATTTACGACATGTGATGTATATACTTGTATCCAAAATCAACTTTCACTTCAATTATTGAACTGTTTCTTAAAGCAAATAGTAAAACTCATAATTTTAAGCAAAAAACGGCAATGAAAGTAAGTGTATGTCACTGTATGATTCGTCTTACCCCCCCCTCCCCCCATCCCCCAAAAAAATAATTAAATAATTCACAGTTAAGCTATAAATATATTTTTAGTACGTACATGTATATGTTGTACCATTTTTACAGGATTTACATTTTATTGTATGCACAAAAATAATTAAGAATAATAAACTGCAATGCAGAGTAGTTATACTGTAGTTATAATTCTATCATTTTATAAATTACAAAAATAAAACTCATTTATTTGAGAAATTACATTTCAAAATCAATGCAAGTAGCATTTGTAATCTATATTACGTATGAAGGAATTCCGAACCATGCTTGAACCACTCTGAACAGTGATGGGTTTCATTCACCGTTTTTTAAAAATAGATTTTGATGAAGATCACGATTATTCAGGGTATATATTGTAGAAGGACTATCTACATCTGATTTCTGTTATTCCTTTCGTAGAAATCTTCACGGAAACGAAATCACCACGATACAGGACAATGCCTTCGCCAGCTTATACAATTTACGTAAACTGTAAGTATGTCTAGTATTTATTGTAACTGAAACCGTTATATATGTCCACTACACGTCTATCACATTCTTTGCTCTTGAATCATTTTCTACAAATATTTAACTTTTGGTTCCATGCAGTTTTCGTTGAAATTAGAGTTGGTTTCAATTTTAGTTAAAAAATCTTTGAAAAAGAGAAGATTTCAAATAACAAATGAGCTTCGTCGGATAGAAATCGACCTTATGGCAAAATTTATCGAATTTTTGTGTTTTTTAATGGTCCATGTAAAACCATTACAAAAACTGAAAACGGAATCAAAATATTTTCAATTATAACAAAGTTATTACATTTTGAAATTGGAATGTTTGCAAAATTAACTCAGAGCATATCGTGTTTTTTTCACGATTCAATTGTGACGTCATGGTTTATTCTCAGGTTGTTCGGTAGGGCACCTATCAACGCGTAGCAATGCAAGCGGTCATTAAGACTAAGTTAAATGAATTGCTTAATAAATGACAAAAACAGATGATCATGATGTACAATCCCAAAAACTGTGTTTATTGTATTTTAAATTCTTTAAAAAGCAAATACTCAACACCAACACCCCCCCCCCCCCAAGATCTTTAATTTCTACTTTTCTGTCTTTCGTACCGACAGCTTTGTCTCTATGAATAACTGAACTTCCAATAAACAAAATATAGATCTACATTATGCCGCCTTTACGTTTGATAAAGCCTGTATCATCAAAACATGCAAGTTAGTTAACACACTATGTTTGTTTTTACGTAATCACCATGTAAAAGAAAAGGGAACCAATGAAATCGAGTAAAAAAAATATACAGGGATTCGAATTTGATCTCAGAAATACCTAGTTTCTTACAGAAAATACATTAACCATGCAGCCAATAAAACCAAAACTTAAATCAAGCTATACTAATTATTCTTAAGGTAAATTTAAAAAAATCACATCCACCTGTATATACATAGTGATTACGTAAAATCAAACATGGTGTGATACTAGCACTGTGTCTAAAAGTAAGCTCATTTTATTAGGACACCCCCCCCCCTCTAAAACCGTCTCTACTGCAGCTACATTCACCTTCAAATAGCTAGTTCTTATATATACATCCTCTTTCCCTCCACATCATTCTCGCTTGGTTGTAATTGGACGGATAGCTCGAAAAAAAATTAGCCATTATGTCTTTAAACTATCCCCCCCCCCCCCCCCCGCTCCTAGCAAAAACCCAATCGTCTTTTCATCAAATGTCTATTATCCATAATATAGAAAAATAAATAAGTAAATATACATGTACAAATTATTGACTGATTGAATTTTGCTCAACGCCGAGTCAGCAAGATTTCAGCAATTATCGGCGGGAATTTTTTTATCTGTTGCATGCAAAATACATGTAGTTGATAACCTTAATATAGGGAACTATTTAACGTTCCAGCCGACGGACTATAATTTCAAAAATATGTTAACCGTTCAAAAGGATTTTTCTCTGTGTTCATTAACAAAATATCTCATAATGTACAAAATTTTACTTTAAAAATCAATTTGATGTAAATAATCTAAAGTTCATTGTAAAATAAAAAAATAATCATGCGTCGTTCGTACATTTTTATTAACTTCGTATGTGAGAGACCCCACCTAATTTAAGAAAAATAAGATTTAGAGTTACATGTAGCGGAAAGTCACGGGAAACATAATTGTATACACATTGGCTGAAATTCTCGACTCAATAAGTATGAATGCATCATTTTTGGAGGATGATTTTTCATTTTTTGTTCTTTGTAGCATATAGTTTATCATCACTACTTACATGTATCACCGGGTGATTAGTAAAGACTAGATCACTCGTGGATTTCCGACGATGATAGTTTATTTGTAACGCCACATTCTAATGAATCTGAAATAGAGAGTTTATTTATCGTTTACTAAATATTTTTATCAACAACAAAAAATGAAGGGATATTAATGTGAATTTCAGAAATGCAAAAATTATAATTTCTTTGTTACACGGAGTATTAGAAATGCATTGAGGGAAAGAAAAAGAAAAACACAAGCTATGTTGAATTACGATATAAAACCATGTGAAAGAACATTTTCTTTCTTTTACAAGTCGATTAACTGCAAACGAAATAAATGTTAAAAAGAGAATTGATTATGTATAGACTCTATTGAGAATGTCTTAATAAATATTTTATTAGGAAATGCAGTTAAACCAATTAAAAAAGGAATAAATGAAGTAGATAGTCGGATTAAGCTTGGGTGCGTAGGATTCTAAAATAAAATATATCATATTTAGCCAGCGATGTAGCTTTATATACATGTATGCTGACTTAAGAAGCCCCCCCCCCCCCCCCCAAAAAAAAAATCATTAACTCTCCTTTAGAGAAAAATAATATGCATGAAGGCACGCAGCGTACGCATTGACAACATTCTGCTATCCCGTTCCTAACCCAGTCCAACACAACACTTATAAAATTATAGACATTTCAATTATTTGTTTTATGATTTTATAAATAAAAAAAATCAAATAAAAAAAATGAGATTTATAATTTAGTTATCTTTTGTGGGTATCCATCCTCTCTTTAAAAAAAGAGAATTGTAGAAGAATTTGTAGAAAACGTTTTGACGTTATAATTGAAAGTCTTAGTACAAAACGGAACCATATTCCGTTCTTCACGAACAGGTGAAATACTGCTCAAGATGATTTTTGCAGAAAAGTTTGGTATTAACGGAGTTCAAACTACTTAACATTATGCTAAATATTTAAAACACCTTTCACAAAACTGTTGTTTTTTATCATCCGACTTTAGAGTATATTTTTTGGTTTACAACTCTTTGTAATATTAATGACGTGGAAGGATATGTTTTACAAACCGGGCCCATCTTCTTACATTTTCGCCAGCCAAGTTAAAAAAATTTAAACATCATTGATAATCCATCGTCAGTATTTTTTATAAACTTGCAAAATAAGGAGTGAAATATTTAAGGAAATTAACTTAAAATCTGGTAATGGAAGAGAGACAAAAGTTTAGATAGAGATAATAAAGATCTTTTTTAAGGAAATGTTTCCCCGTGTTGAGCCTCTTTTTGCGTCAAAGGGAAGCAACTTGCACAATCTTCGGACATTTACGTGTTTCCGTTTGAGAATTACTGATATATGAAGAAATTGCCTTAAACAATACAAGTATTACTTGTTTCTTGATATCTCTTAATATTAGGGATGGGTATCGCCAAAAATTTCGTATCGCGATATATCACAATTTTTTCCCACAATATCACGATAATATCATGATACTTTGAAAACCAGTTTTTACAATGATTTTATATGAAAAGTCATTATTTTTCTAGAAAATATGCTAGAAAAATGAAATTTTATTTTCTTGAAATTTTTATGTATATAAAATCAATTATGTTTGGACGGTAAGATGCCGTTCTTTTCACTTTTTACAACATTTGTTATACTTTATGTAATTGTAATTTGAAAGATTGAACAAATAAATGAATTATTTCTGGATTTTATAACATGTACCAAAAGACCGGTATTTAGGCCTCCGTATCACGATACGTATCACGCAACAAAAAAATCGCGACATACCGGTATACCGATAAAATCGCACATCCCTACTTAATATTGTAGTAAGGAAAGTGCGTTTAAAAAGTTGTTGAATCGTGGCCTTTGGATACTTTGTACTGAATCGATATGCATAGCTGTTTGTTTTGTTTTGGTTGGTTGGTTAATTTCTGTGATAAATTATTAAAATACACGTAAATTCATTCAAAGAAATGAAACATTAAGTATTATATCTAATATAATATTGCAAATTTAATCGTGAATGAATGAATACATGTGCACACGATGATAGTAAATGCAGTTCACACACTAGGCTATTACTGCATCAGTACATGTGATTTTCTGTACCAGATTACGTCTCCTCAGGCTAAAATTTAAACTCTAAACTACAATTAAAAATACATTCTGTACTTCCTCAGTAATGCACCATGCCATTTTTCCTCCGCTATATGTTTACCAACTTATTATTTATCTGGTGTTAGATATGGCCTTACGTCTTCTGCTATTTGAAAAAAAAAATAAGTGCAGATCGCACTCGGGATTCCTCTGGCTTTTGTTTACATTGATCCATGGTAACAATAAAAAAATAAGGCTCTACGAAGGGGAATACATTTAAAATTTGTTTATTTTATTAGTACATGTTTAAAATGATCCAATTTAAAAAAAAATCTTTGAACTGCAGTTAACGATGTCTAAAACATTCCTTAACGTGAAAACCATGTGTAGTAAAAATACCGGGAAATCTTTCTCAACTTTATTCGCTTTTTTCTCATTATGAAGTTGCATACGATAAGGTCGATTTCTATCCAACGAGGCTCAAATAATGCTTTCTTCAACAACACAAAATATATACACGCTTTAGACAAATACATATGGTGCTTAATACTTTTTAATTTAACTTAGCTGCCGGTACATCTTGATGAACCCATTCGAGTTTAAATGTGCTTGTGATTGTTCAATCCTTCTATGTTTTTTTTACTACATGTGTATAATGTTTGATACTAATTGAAGAATTACCAGAAGGTTCTTAAACTAATATCTTAGATTTAATCTCTCATGAAATCTGATGTCAGAAGTAAAATCAGCTGTCATACTTTTAATCATGTTTTTGTTCGTTTTTATTTGTTTAATTTGTTTATCCACATAGACTTTTGTATAGACCTACCATTTCTCTGTTGTAAATAATGTATGAACCACAAATACAAAACGCATGCCATTGATTTACAACTTGTGATGATATATACATATATAGCACTGCAACCGGTATTTCAAATGATTGAACTGAAATTATTTTTTTAAAATTAATAGTAAAATTCACAAAATTGAGCATAATACGGTAATGGAGGTAACTGTTTTGATAAGTCGTCCCTTAATTATATAATAAAAAATAACTGGTTTTTAAATTGGCAGTTTATATATGCATATGTTTTTCAGTATATACTTGTGCATGTTGTCAAATATTGATATGAGTCACATATTTTGGCATGCACAAAACGTTATCAAGAATCAAGAATTTCATATTACAATGAAACATAAGGGGAAAACATCAGTATTTAAGAACAAGTGTCCATAAAAAAGAAATAAGAGCAGAAGAAAAAATTAGACTAAAAAATTTTTTTTGGTCTCTCATGAATGATTGATTTAAATATATAATATGTACATTTTGCTGTTTTTGAGTTTAACAGTGATTCATTAAGCGACTAGAGGAGTATTTTGAAAAAAATCCCCTTAATAACACTTAGAGCTTTACAGTCCCACCCATCAATATCATTTTCATGGAATAAATTAAATGTCTGTAGAAATGATACTTGTCTGAATTATGTTAAGTGAAACAAATGCACTTTGTTTATTTTAAAAATCTGTTTTAGGTGGTTACATAACAACAAGATAACCATTATTCAGACCAATGCCTTCGATGGTTTGTCAAATTTACAGGAACTGTAAGTATATAATCATCATCTGCAAGTATCCTTTCTAGGTACCTTTATCAATTATCTCTTGATATAATAGCTTCGTGTCTAATCTACTAATAATTATTTTTTTTATTAACATTTGAGCATGATTACAATTCATTTTTTTTAGATTTTATTTTTTAGGTCACCTGAGTAAAATATATGAAAAATATATGAACATTCTCGGCTTCTTGGCTACAACAGCTCAACTTATTTAAACCAATTTTGGCACAAAGCATTTATGGGTGAACAGAAATTATGAATGTCATGGTCCCCGTCCCTCTCGGACCTGAGAGGTGGGCCAAAACCATAAATTTTGAAATTCGTGCCTTAGGGCCAGGATATTTGGCGCTATGGCAGGGTTTTAATGATTATTTACTAAAAAATGCATTAAATCATTGAAAATTTCTTCTCTGCTGTAACGCATTTAGCTGATGAACTAAGTAAAATGTTTTGATGAGGGAGGCTGCCTCTTCCAAAATTGTGAATTTAATGGCCCTTTGATCAAGGGCTCTGGTGTTATGGCGGGACTCCTATGATTGTATGGTGAACATGCATTAAATCTTTGAAAATCGTCGAATTTAGCTGACGAACTAAGTAGTTAGTTATGATGAGGAAGAGTGCCTCGTCCAAAATGGTGGATTTCAATGCACCTGGGTCAGGTTTCTTTTGTTAGGGTGGAACTCTTATTATTATATAATAAAAAACATTAAATCTTTCAAAATCTTCTCCTCTGCTTCTGTCAATTAAGCTGACGAATAAAATACACAGTTATGATGAGGAAGAGTGTCTTTTTCTAAAATTGTGAATTTCATGGCCCCTTCGTCAGTGGTTCCATTTTGGGGTGGTATAAGAGGGTGCTTATTTATTATGTACTGAAAGTAAATTAATAATTTGAAAACCCAAATTAACTGGTGCTCACTCCTCCAAGTCACCTGATCCCATTTCTGATGTTTTGAAGGTCCGTGTCTGCTTTGCTCCTACATTGTATTTTGTATTATTTTATGAACTTTTGATCTTGATCCCTGTTCGTTATCCCCATATGTTTCTTTTTACAAATTTAAGTATGGAAAATCAATGATGTTTTTCAAAGCAAAAACTGTAACCTTACCGATTAACGGATGTCTTCAACCAAATACAACCTGAACCTGTGGATAATGTCTGATTGTTTAAGGCGTCAATGAATGTTGACGACTCTTTAAAATCCGACTGATAACTTATTGTCTGTACATTGGAAAATAGACCTGCCTGACCTATGCCCAGTATAACCGACCGAATATGCAAGGACACCGACAGGGGATAAACACCCCGATATCTATTCAATAACTTTTTATCATTTAATTTGATAGTATTTTTCCGGTTTACATGAACAGAATTTCTCTTATTTTCTAACCATAGGCATTTCTGCTACATTAGTTACATGTAACAGTTAAACGAATTTTCCTTACATCAGATATACATGTAGATGCATGTGATATCATTGTTTGAATGTAAGAACCATAAATACAAAATGTTGTCAGAAACAAATAATGTTGACCTGGATATTTACAGAATATTGCTTCATTACGCCCTCGTATACTCTATTGAAAAATTTATCAAAACATATGTAAAAAGAATCAAGTTTGCAGTATTGTTAAGTCTACAATTAATGAGAAAGGTCCTAAATTTTAATATTTAACAGAAACAACCCCTCTGTTAGCCAGATATCTTCTAAAATTATTAATATGTATGCATTTGTAATTGTTTCTATCCTAAAATAAATTTTCGCATATTGTCATAGGCATTTTTGCGGAATATTATTTAATTGAATATTTTTCCGAAAAAATAACAAAACATGTATTTTGGATGATAAAGGCCACAGCTTTAATAATTGTTTCAATGACAAATGTCAGACAAGCATTTAACAATCATGGGTGCCACACACCTAAATCGGTAACGGGCGTTATGGCACCTCGCCTTCTAGGGTAATCCATAGCAAGGCATAACAATATGTATAAATCGACTCCTAGGGTACCCCTTAGCGAGTCAGCTGGGATATGTAATTGCCTCCTAGGGGATTCCTTAGCGAGGCACCTGTTATACCGAACAGGTAAGCCCACTATACCGAGCAGGGCAAAAATAACCACCCGTTATACCGAACAGGTAAGCCCACTATACCGAGTAGGGCAAAAATAACCACCCGTTATACCGAACGGGGTACGAGGTTACTGTTATACCAAACAGATCCCTCACACAAGCTTCTAGTGCACTCCATAGCAAGCTTGTATTGGCTCCTAGGGTAGCCTTAGCGAGCCACCACATGCTCTACAAATCACGTAAAATAGATAATCATACATAACAAAAATTAATATAATGATGACAAATATCTCTGCTTGTCTGACATATCCGCCACTCAGAGATGTCTATACATCTCTGCCACCCAACAAATAAAATTTAAGATGAGATAAAGCTTCTATAGCTGATTGAAAAGTGTTTGTTATAAGTCAGACATATGGACTCCGTCAGCGCGGTGAAGCCCCTCCTCCGAAAACTCAATATCAGGGTGATTAATAACTCTGCCGTTTACTGATGCGACTGCCCTACGAGCAGCTCTATCAACTCTTTTTCGCTTCCGTTCGGAACATATGTGTCACGACCCCCTATCCCTTTTCGGCGCGGGAGTATATCAGAATATATCATTTTTCAACTTGGTAATCTGTTTGTTATTAAACATATGTCGTGCTCTATTCTGGTACATAATACCTCGCTCTTAATTGATGTGATATCATTCCCCCTAGGTGTATAATTAAATATGCGGGAGGACTTTTGCTCGATAGAGTCAATAAGCTCCCCCCCCAATTTCATGCCCCTTTTGCAAATCCAGGTTACCTGAACGCCTAAATTTTACAAGCGTAAGTTAGTAGTCAGATTTGTAGCCGCCTATCTACATGCCTAGTAAACAATTGAAGATCCCACAATCCATACAAGGTGCTCTAAGGAAGCAATAAATAATATGGTAAATACAACTCATCCACAAAGCTTTTATCATATCTATTCTGATATACTTTAGGAATGCGCTTGATTTCCAGCGTCCCAATAATTGGATTTTGTCATCTGATACCGCTTTTAAGGCAGGACACGTTGCACTTCCAATTCTAAAAGAATGTGATTTGTAAGCAGAAATTGGGTGATTAATTTTCGAATGGGTTTTTCTTAGGACTGCGTTAAACTGATATCTAGTTACATGTAGCGGGGATTTATTGCTATGCACGAATAATGAACTCTCAACACGTGGTCTCACTGCAAGATGTTTCTTTGATGAATAGATGGTAATAAAATATTGATACCTTTTCCTGTTTGATCAGTTTTAGAGAATCGTACAGAAATAGAGGCGCAAGTAACGCTCATTGACGTACAAAATTTTATATCCTTAATAGTTAAGGGTACATGGGCACAATTCTCCCAGGTATACACTAATTCCCCTACCCTAAATAGGCCGTAAAAGGCGAAGGTAAAAACTGATCTAAACAAGAATGTTTCATATTCCGAATAACACACTTGATTTAGAACGCCACAGATTTTAGCGAGAAGCTCCTCCGAAATAGGTGCTCTTTTGTCTTTTGTTCTATTTAATCTTCGCAACCCTTCTAAAGATTTCCTAACTATGAATAAATCTGCCGGATCGGTCCATTGTCTCAGTTTATGTACATAGCTAATACCCGAAATATAGGATAAAACTGTTGAAGCTGCTGAGCCCTTGCCTGAATGATATGCTATATAAGACAGAATATAGTTTGAAGGGATTGGTCATTTATCAGGTAGTTTTGTCAATATTCTGAAATCTTAAAAATTCTTTAAAGCTTGTAAGTATACAGCCCTGGTGTTTGCTGAAATGCTTGCAGCTAACAATCGAGTGATTTCGTCTTGAAAATAACGCAAAGTGCCCCTGGAAATGGTGTCGGCTGACTGTCTGCGTCCGGAGACAACTTGTGAAATCGCTGAAATTGTAAACGTAACAAACTGTCCGTCAATAAGTTCTGAACGCCCAAGACGTGCTGTGCTTTAAATGAAATGTTCAACTGCAAGCGTTTTAAAACGATTTTGCGCAACATGATCATTACTTATTCTGATTTTGATGTCATCGAATTTACAATATGTACCACTGATTGATTATCGGATCTAACAAAACTTTTTTTTTTGTTGCGCAGCTTTTCTCCCCATAAAATACTGAAACAAGCAAGGGAAAAAATCCAACTCAGAGTTATATCCTTAGTATAGCCCTTATTGAGCCAAAACTCTGGCCATACACCGTAGGTCCATGCACCGCTAAAATAAATTCCCAAACCATTTCCTCGACGCGCCGAGCTATCTGTAAAAAATTCTAAATCTATGTTAGTTACTCAAAACATTTCTTGGAATACCACAAAGCCGTTAAATTTGTCAAAAAATTCCAGCCATACAAGTAAAACCGCTTTTATCTCTTTCGTTACTCTTAAATGATGATAGGGTTGAGAGAAACCATGCGTTGCATTCGACAGCCGCCTGCAGAAAGTGCGACCTGGAGGAATTGCTCTGCAAGCAAAATTTAGATATCCTATAAGAGATGGCATGGTTTTCAAGTTGGTTTTCGATTTCTTAAATATGCCTTCAATAATCATAAAATCGTTGACGGAGTTATTGGTAGGGTATGAGAGGTGATGAATTACCCTGAATTCCCCCTCCGCATTCTTGGGCACTACTCCCAGTGGCGAAACTCGCAAATTTGACATAGGTCGTGATTTAAATGGGCCAGCCATCCTTCCTTTATCAATTTCTTTTTTGATATTCATCTCTAGCGACATCTGCATGTTTATAAAAAGAGGGCAAATTATGGGCTTCTGTTTTTTCTCGAGGACCCCAGTAATACAATCGAAAACCAAATTGAAAACCATTTATAAGTTCTTTTGCTACTTCCAAATTCGGATAATTTGTAAGAGAATTTTTTAAAGCTGCAGTACTTATAGAGGAATTTGTTAGTTTAAACTTTTTAACCTTTATTGGTTGCATCGGTGCTGTTTGAGGCTTTTGAGGTACGAAAAGTATCATTTTTTGCATAACTTGATTTTGGGTGCTTTCCTTTACAAAGAGAACCTAAATGCGCCTATTTGCAATTGGCTGTAATGCAACGGCCTGGCTGTAATGCAACGGCCTCTATTGTAACTGAAGCAGACACCAGTTTGGTTTGGTGCATGCGGTGCAGCGAGGCTAAGTTCCGTCCTGGGTGGGACAGCGATCAAGCGTAGCCATAAATTTAATTTTGACCAATTTCGGTAAGAGATTGCTTGACGAACTCTAAACTGCTCGTCGTAATTTCTCCATCCCATGCCCGGAAATTTCCTCGCTGCAATGCGATTGACAAACATATATTAAACCAATTCAGCTGTCCTCACTGGGTGCCTTTGAATATATATGTGCATAAATAACCGAAAAACATCAGTCCATTTATCGATTGTTGTTATCTTGATTCAAAAATTTTGGGCTTAGCCTCGAGTTCCCCCCTATCATTTTAGACAAAATTACTACCCGCAGTGAACTGCTGCAGTTCAGCGCTTCCCTTTGTAAGCAGGACTAAGTTTATATAGTTCCCCGCCCAAATTTTTTTGTTTTAAAGCGGTTGGAACATGATTGGAACATGGGCACCTATAATTATCGTCCCCAGCGCAAACCTCCATGTTTGGCATCGCCCCGAAATTAACTGCCGGTGACAGGGCAGCTTCCGAAGTAGAAAAAACTAATTGCCTACCCTTATAGTTAGTAGTGAGCGGCACATGCTCCTCCACCATTCCCGTGGAGGCATGAATATCCTCCCAGGCCTGGGTACTTGTACCAATCGCAACCCGCTCGATCTCAGGGTCTGCCCTGGTGTCTGCGTGGTGGACAGCGGTTAGGTTTCGTCTCCCCCCTCTGCCCTGATCCTGCCTGGCTCCCTTGGTCCGCCTGCTTGCCTTGGTGGACTTAGCACAAACAATTATCAAAAGTGCAGAAACGCTGGGAAAGCTATCGAGCGAGAGGTGAAAAACGCCACGTGCGCCCCTCTTTTATACTCGCAGCAATCGGGGAAAGTGTCAAAAGACCCACCACCTGTGTTTTTCGGAAATCAATTAAATGCGTTTAATTAGCGATTGCTTTAAACGACCTTATTTATGCAAAATCATTTAGATTCAACACAAACGTATGCTGAAGTTGATAGAGATGTTTCGTCATTACAACATATTTACATCAACTGAAAATTTCTTTCCTTTATTTCTTATGAAAACCATTGTCATATATCAGTGCATGATTTAATGTAACATAGCTACATCTTTACGATGAACCTTTTCGAGTTAAAATGTACTTTTTTTCATCTCTCTCTATATATTTTTCTTTCTATACTTTTAGGAACTAATCGAAAAATTACCAGCATGCTCATAAAAGAAAACATGAAATATAATCTCTCAAGGAAACCATTGTCAGGGTTAAATCAGCTGTAATACTTTTATTATTGTTTTTGTTATAGACGATTATTTTAATTTGTTTAATTCGGTTTTCACGTATATTGTTGTATACCACTTCATCATTATATTAGTTGTAACACTTTTATTATTGTTTTTGTTATAGACGATTATTTTAATTTGTTTAATTCGGTTTTCACGTAGATTGTTGTATACCACTTTATCATTATATTAGTTTGCAGCATTGTTAAGTCTACAATTAACGAGAAAGGTCCTAAATTTTAATATTTAACAGAAACAACCCCTCTGTTAGCCAGATATCTTCTAAAATTATTAATATGTATGCATTTGTAATTGTTTCTATCCTAAAATAAATTTTCGCATATTGTCATAGGCATTTTTTGCGGAATATTATTTATTTATGCAAAATCATTTGGATTCAAAACTGAAGTTGATAGTTAGAAATGTTTCGTCATTACAACATATTTACATCAACTGAAAATTTCTTTCCTTTATTTCTTATGAAAACCATTGTCATATATCAGTGCATGATTTAATGTAACATAGCTACATCTTTACGACGAACCTTTTCGAGTTACAATGTACTTTTTTTCATCTCTCTCTATATATTTTTCTTTCTATACTTTTAGGAACTAATCGAATTACCAGCATGCTCATAAAAGAAAACATGAAACATAATCTCTCAAGGAAACCATTGTCAGGGGTTAAATCAACTGTAATACTTTTATTATTGTTTTTGTTATAGACGATTATTTTAATTTGTTTAATTCGGTTTTCACGTAAATTGTTGTATACCACTTCATCACTTCATTTCATGAAATATGTATGAACCATGAATATGAAAAGAAAAACATGCCCTTGATTTACGACATGTGATGTATATACTTGTATCCCAAATCAACTTTCACTTCAATTATTGAACTGTTTCTTAAAGCAAATAGTAGAACTCATAATTTTAAGCAAAAAACGGCAATGAAAGTAAGTGTATGTCAGTGTATGATTCGTCTTACCCCCCCCCTCCCCCACACCCAAAAAAAATAATTAAGTAATTCACAGTTAAGCTATAAATATATTTTTAGTACGTACATGTATATGTTGTACCATTTTTACAGGATTTACATTTTATTGTATGCACAAAAAATAATTAAGAATAATAAACTGCAATGCAAAGTAGTTATACTGTAGTTATAATTCTATCATTTTATAAATTACAAAAATAAAACTCATTTATTTGAGAAATTACATTTCAAAATCAATGCAAGTAGCATTTGTAATCTATATTACGTATGAATGAATTTCGAACCATGCTTGAACCACTATGAACAGTGATGGGTTTCATTAATCGTTTTTAAAAATAGATTTTGATGAAGATCACGATTCTTCAGGGTATATATTGTAGAAGGACTATCTACATATGATTTCTGTTATTGCTTTTATAGAATTCTTTACGAAAACGAAATCACCACGATACAGGACAATGTCTTCTCAAGCTTATACAATTTACGTAAACTGTAAGCTTGTCTAGAATTTATTGTAACAAAAACCGTTATATATGTCCACTACACGTCTATCATATTCTCTGCTATTGAATCATTTTCCACAAATATTTATCGTTTGGTTCCATGCAGTTTTCGTTGAAATTAGAGTTGGTTTCAATTTTAGTTAAAAAATCTTTGAAAAAGAGAAGATTTCAAATAACAAATAATGTTTTCTTCAACAACACAAAATATGCACACGCTTTAGACAAATACATATGGTGCTTAATACTTTTTAATTTAACTTAGCTGCCGGTACATCTTGATGAACCCATTCGAGTTTAAATGTGCTTGTGATTGTTCAATCCTTCTATGTTTTTTTTTACTACATGTGTATAATGTTTGATACTAATTGAAGAATTACCAGAAGGTTCTTAAACTAATATCTTAGATTTAATCTCTCCTGAAATCTGATGTCAGAAGTAACATCAGCTGTCATACTTTTAATCATGTTTTTGTTCGTTTTTATTTGTTTAATTTGTTTATCCACATTGACTTTTGTATAGACCTACCATTTCTCTGTTGTAAATAATGTATGAACCAGAAATATGAAACGCATGCCATTGATTTACAACTTGTGATGATATATACATATATAGCACTGCAACCGGTATTTCAAATGATTGAACTGAAATTATTTTTTTAAAATTAATTGTAAAATTCACAAAATTGAGCATAATACGGTAATGAAGGTAACTGTTTTGATAAGTCGTCCCTTAATTATATAATAAAAAATAACTGGTTTTTAAATTGGCAGTTTATATATGCATATGTTTTTCAGTATATATTTGTGTATGTTGTCAAATGTTAATATGAGTAACATATTTTGGCATGCACAAAACTTTATCAAGAATCAAGAATTTCATATTACAATGAAACATAAGGGGAAAACACCAGTATTTAAGAACAAGTGTCCATAAAAAAAGAAATAAGAGCAGAAGAAAAAATTAGACTGAAAAATTCTTTTTGGTCTCTCATGAATGATTGATTTAAATATATAATATGTAAATTTTGCTGTTTTTGAGTTTAACAGTGATTCATTAAGCGACTAGAGGAGTATTTTGAAAAAAATCCCCAATCTTAATAACGCTTACAGCTTTACAGTCCCATCCATCAATATCATTTTGAAGGAATAAATTAAATGTCTGTAGAAATGATACTTGTCTGAATTATGTTAAGTGAAACAAATGCACTTTGTTTATTTTAAAAATCTGTTTAAGGTGGTTACATAACAACAAGATAACCATTATTCAGACCAATGCCTTCGATGGTTTGTCAAATTTACAGGAACTGTAAGTATATAATCATTATCTGCAAGTATCCTTTCTAGGTACCTTTATCAATTATCTCTTGATATAATAGCTTCGTGTCTAATCTACTAATAATTATTTTTTTATTAACATTTGAGGATGATTACAATTCATTTTTTTAGATTTTATTTTTTAGGTCAGCTGAGTAAAATATATGAAAAATATATGAACATTCTCGGCTTCTTGGCTACAACAGCTCAACTTATTTAAACCAATTTTGGCACAAAGCATTTATGGGTGAACAGAAATTATGAATGTCATGGTCCCCGTCCCTCTCGGACCTGAGAGGTGGGCCAAAACCCTAAATTTTGAAATTCGTGCCTTAGGGCCATGATATTTGGCGCTATGGCAGGGTTTTAATGATTATTTACTAAAAAATGCATTAAATCATTGGAAAATTCTTCTCTGCTGTAAAGCATTTAGCTGATGAACTAAGTAAAATGTTTTGATGAGGGAGGCTGCCTCTTCCAAAATTGTGAATTTAATGGCCCTTTGATCAAGGGCTCTGGTGTTATTGCGGGACTCCAATGATTGTATGGTGAACATGCATTAAATCTTTGAAAATCGTCGAATTTAGCTGACGAACTAGGTAGTTAGTTATGATGAGGAAGAGTGCCTCGTCCAAAATGGTGGATTTCAATGCACCTGGGTCAGGTTTCTTTTGTTAGGGTGGAACTCTTATTATTATATAATAAAAAACATTAAATCTTTCAAAATCTTCTCCTCTGCTTCTGTCAATTAAGCTGACGAATAAAATACACAGTTATGATGAGGAAGAGTGTCTTTTTCTAAAATTGTGAATTTCATGGCCCCTTCGTCAGTGGTTCCATTTTGGGGTGGTATAAGAGGGTGCTTATTTATTATGTACTGAAAGTAAATTAATACTTTGAAAATCTTCTAATCTGCCAATTAACTGTTGTTCACTCCTCAATGTCACCTGATCCCATCTCTGATGTTTTCAAGGTACGTGTCTGCTTTGCTCCTACATTGTATTTTGTATTATTTTATGAACTTTTGATCTTGATCCCTGTTCGATATCCCCATATGTTTCTTTTTACAAATTTAAGTATGGAAAATCAATGATGTTTTTCAAAGCAAAAACTGTAACCTTACCGATTAACGGATGTCTTCAACCAAATACAACCTGAACCTGTGGATAATGTCTGATTGTTTAAGGCGTCAATGAATGTTGACGACTCTTTAAAATCCGACTGATAACTTATTGTCTGTACATTGGAAAATAGACCTGCCTGACCTATGCCCAGTATAACCGACCGAATATGCAAGTACACCGACAGGGGATAAACACCCCGATTTCTATTCAATAACTTTTTATCATTTAATTTGATAGTATTTTTCCGGTTTACATGAACAGAATTTCTCTTATTTTCTAACCATAAGCATTTCTACTACATTAGTTACATGTAACAGTTAAACGAATTTTCCTTACATCAGATATACATGTAGATGCATGTGATATCATTGTTTGAATGTAAGAACCATAAATACAAAATGTTGTCAAAAACAAATAATGTTTACCTGGATATTTACAGAATATTACTTCATTATGCCCTCGTATACTCTATTGAGAAACTTATCAAAACATATGTAAAAAGAATCAAGTTTGCAGCATTGTTAAGTCTACAGTTAATGAGAAAGGTCCTAAATTTTAATATTTAACAGAAACAACCCCTCTGTTAGCCAGATATCTTCTAAAATTATTAATATGTATATATTTGTAATTGTTTCTATCCTAAAATAAATTTTCGCATATTGTCATAGGCATTTTTTGCGGAATATTATTTTTTTATGCAAAATCATTTGGATTCAACACAAACGTATGCTGAAGTAGATGGAGATATTTCGTCATTACAACATATTTACATCAACTGAAAATTTCTTTCCTTTATTTCTTATGAAAACCATTGTCATATATCAGTGCATGATTTAATGTAACATAGCTACATCTTTACGACGAACCTTTCCGAGTTAAAATGTACTTTTTTTCATCTCTCTCTATATATTTTTCTTTCTATACTTTTAGGAACTAATCAAATTACCAGCATGCTCATAAAAGAAAACATGAAACATAATCTCTCAAGGAAACCATTGTCAGGGGTTAAATCAACTGTAATACTTTTATTATTGTTTTTGTTATAGACGATTATTTTAATTTGTTTAATTCGGTTTTCACGTAAATTGTTGTTTACCACTTCATCACTTCATTTCATGAAATATGTATGAACCATGAATATGAAAAAAAAACATGCCCTTGATTTAGGACATGTGATGTATATACTTGTATCCCAAATCAACTTTCACTTCAATTATTGAACTGTTTCTTAAAGCAAATAGTAAAACTCATAATTTTAAGCAAAAAACGGCAATGAAAGTAAGTGTATGTCACTGTATGATTCGTCTTACCCCCCCCCCCACCCACCCCCTAAAAAAAATAATTAAATAATTCACAGATAAGCTATAAATATATTTTTAGTACGTACATGTATATGTTGTACCATTTTTACAGGATTTACATTTTATTGTATGCACAAAAAATAATTAAGAACTAGATACGATCTCGTTGCGAGCAACGAGTGGGTCTTCCGTCCGATTCTTGATCAGATGAGATAAGATTTTGATTGAGAATTTTATTCTAAAATAATGATAAAGATTGTGAAGAAGAACGATTTTGCCTCCATAATCTGTAAACAGACATTGAACATGAAGGCTCAAAAATTCGACTTTTGGCCCCTCACGGCCCCTTATATTAGGGATCAGCCCTTTTTTCTTTATATCATCCTAAACCTCTCAGGATTTTGAACACTTTTTGTTCAACAACTATTCAGAGATTCTCTTTCGTTTTCGAGTTATTCGAAAAAGAAATATTTAGGGGCCAACCCTTCAACTCCTTAATGGGGACATTAAGCGAAAAATGAAAGGTTGCATATTATTCAGAACATTATTTTGAACATCTTTTGTTCAATACTACTTATCAAAATATTTCCCAATTTTGAGATATAAAGCGTCAAAGATTGAGCATTTTGGCCCCTTGTGGCCCCTTATTATGCACCATACGACATAAAAATCATAATATATAGTTGTAGATTGTTGAGATAAACATCATTGCTTCAGTAATGTTAAACAAAATATTGACTGCTAAAGAGTTATCGATTAAAGACTTTTGGCCCCTTTTGGCCCCTAATTTGAGTTCCCAGTCCCTTTTTCTTGATCTGATTTTAAAGCTCTTTGGATTTTGAACACTTTTTGTTCAACAACTATTCAGAGATTCTTTGTTGTTTTCGAGTTATTTACAAAAGAAATATTAAGGGGCCAACCCTTCAACTCCTTAAAGGGGACGTATAGCGAAAAACTAAAGGTTGCATATTGTTCAGAACATTATTTTGAACATCTTTTGTTCAATATTACTTATCAAAGTATTTTCCACTTTTAAGATATAAAGCTTCAAAGATTTGGCATTCTGGCCCCTTATGGCCCCTTATTATGCACCATACGACATTCAAATCATAATATATAGTTGTAGATTGTTGAGATAAACATTCTTGCTTCAGTAATGTATAACAAAATATTGACTGCTAAAGAGTTATCGATTAAAGACTTTTAGCCCCTCTCGGCCCTGAATTTAAGTGCCAAGCCCCTTTTTCTTGATCTCATCTTGAAGCTCTCAGGATTTTGAACCCTTTTTGTTCAACAACTATTCAGAGATTCTCTTTCGTTTTCGTGTTATAAGCAAAAGAAATATTTAGGGGCCAACCCTTCAACTCCTTAAAGGGGACGTATAGCGAAAAACTAAAGGTTGCATATTGTTCAGAACATTATTTTGAACATCTTTTGTTCAATATTACTTATCAAAATATTTCCCTCTTTTGAGATATAAAGCGTCAAAGATTTAGCATTCTGGCCCCTTATGGCCCCTTATTATGCACAATACGACACTCAAATTGTAATATATAGTTGTAGATTGTTGAGATAAACATTTTTGCTTCAGTAATTAATAACAAAATATTGACTGTTAAAGAGTTATCGAACAAATACTTTTGGCCCCTCTCGGCCCCTAATGTGATGAGTCAGCACATTTTTCTTGATATCATATTAAAGATCTTCTCATTTTGCACAAATATTGCTCAGTATGTTATAACAGAATAATTATGTTTTAAAAGATATGATGGAAAATGTCTCAAAAATTCAGTCATGATACGTTTCCTAGATATTGACCCCTACCGAGCTTCCATACTAGGCATTTCCAGAAAATTTGAAAACCATTGTGCATCTTGACAACATGTCCTTTATCTTTGGTAAAAATTTCAGTGTTCTAGCGTTAGCCGTTCTTGAGTTCTGGTGATGACAAGGAGGTCCTCTAAATTTTGATTAAAGGGCAATAACTTCCGACCGGAAGTGATTTTCGAAAAAATGAGAAAAACGGATCAGGTTTAGTTGACGACACACCTTTCCTGAAAATTTCAAGTTAATCGATCGAGCCATCTCCGAGAAATCTTCTGCACAAAAATTGTAAGAAGAAAAAGAATAATAATAACTAGACCTTATTTTTGTCGTTCAACAAAAACGGAGGGCTTTTCGACCCCTAAAAATTAAGGAGCTTAAAGTGAATTGGTTATTACATAATATCTACAGCTACTCAAAGAGATATAACTCTTTCATAATTATTCAAAAAATGCAAAAAAAAAAAAAAAAAAAAAAAAAAACCGACTGTTTTTCAATTCACTAAAACTCCTATAAGGAGTCATAAATTGACCCTACGGAACATATTTCTTTAACTGCCCCTCCTCAGCTAAACTCAAAACCGAAATCACTTGGAATATTGATTGGTAAATAAAAAAAGTTACAGGCAAAAAACTATTTTTGTACTGACCCTTAAATTCCTTTTATTTTGAGAAATTTTATTTTCATGACCTAAGCACCCCAAGGCAATGCTAAAGTAATTATTTTTGTAAAAAATCATGAGACTAATTGCTTGCTTCCCTTTGAAAATAATGGACATCGTATGATTTCAAATCCAACATAGACATCTCCATAGACAAATTTAATGTAGTGATAAAACAGGAAGTACTGTACATATCCATACAAAAATTGAAACATAGGGAGCATATCAGATTCCAAACAGGTTGTCAAAGGGAGATAACTCTTGAACAAATATTTTTGAAAATACATAAAAATACAAAATTTCAGGTCTCTAAAACACCTATAAGGGATCAAAAAGTGACCCCACGGACCATAATTTTTAAATTGCTCTTCTTATGCTTAACTCAAAACCGTAATCAGTTTGAAGATTGAAGGATAAATAAAAAAAGTTATATACAAAAATCTATTTTCCGTACTGACCCCTAAAATCCCTTTTATTTGAAAAATATTATTTTCATGACCTAAACACCAAAAGGCAATACTAAAGTTATTATTGACGTGAGAATGTCATCAGACTTGCTTCCTTCCCTTTGAAAATAATGGACATTGCATGATTTCAAATTTAACATAGAAATCTCCATAGAGATATTTAATGTACTTATAAAACCGGAAGTACTGCACATATCCATACCAAAATTGAAACATAGAGAGCATATAAGACTCCAAACAGGTTGACAAAGGGAGATAACTCTTGCACAAATATTTTTGAAAATACATAAAAATACAAAATTTCAGATCTCTAAAACACCTATAAGGGGTCAAAAAATGACCCCACGGACCATAATTTTTGAATTACCCTTCCTATGCTAAACTCAAAACCGAAATCAGGTTGAAGATTGAAGGATAAATAAAAAAGTTATATACAAAAATCTATTTTCTGTACTGACCCCTAAAATCCCTTTTATTTTGAGAAATATTGTTTTCATGACCTAACCACCCGAAGGCAATACCAAAGTAATTATTCATGTGAAATATCATAAGACTTGCTTGCTTCCCTTTGAAAATAATGGACATTGCATGATTTCAAATTTAACATAGATATATCCATAGGCAATTTTAAGGTACTTATAAAACCGGAAGTACTGCACATATCCATACCAAAATTGAAACATAGGTAGCATATTAAACCCCAAACAGGTAGACAAAGGGAGATAACTCTTGTGCAAACATTTTTGAAAATACTTTAAAATACAAAATTTCAGGTCTCAAAAACTCCTTTAAGGGGTCAAAAAGTGACCCCACGGACCATAATTTTTAAATTGTCCTTCTTATACTAAACTCAAAACTGAAATCAGTTTGAAGATTGGTTGACAAATAAAAAAGTTACAGGCCAAAAACTGTTTTAAGGATTGACCCCTAAAAATCCCTAATTTTTAGAGATTTGGTTTTCAGAATATTTTCACCTGAAGACAATAATAAATCAATTATTTCTTGTAATTATTACAATTATTGCTTGCTCCCCTTTTGAGATAATGGAACACAAATGATTTTTTTTCACTATAGAAACTCCCATAGACAATTTTCAAAGACTTATGGAACCGGAAGTTCTGCTCTGATGGACATGAAACTTACATTTCTGCCTTTAATTACTTCGGTTAACAATATAAAATCTTCAAAATAAATTTCCTACATTGTTTTCAAAATTTTAAATTTCAACCCCCCCTTTTCTTAACTTTGGAGCCCTATAACACAAAATTGTACCATAGGTGCAAAAACGCTAACGATGACTTTTTTGTAAATAATACTTTGAGGAAATAATCCTTAATTTTGAACGAAATTGCATGTAAAATAATTAAAGTATAAGGGTTTAAAGAAATTTTAGTTTCTGACTGATAAATTCCGGAAGTGACGTTTACGGAAGTACAAAACCTTACTTACGCGAGACTTTTAGATATGCCGTCTAATGGTAATGGTATAAATTACATATCTCCCATGATGTTCTTTAAATCACGATCATAAATCTGTTAGGTATAATAATAATAATAACTAGACCTTTTTTGTCGTTCAACAAAAACGGAGGGCTTTTCGATCCATTAAAATCAAGAATCTTAGAAAAAATTCAACGTTACACAGTACTAACTGATATGGTAAAATATCTCAAAAGTTCTAAATCAATATTTGTTTGGAGATATAACGAATCTCTATGTACTTCAACAGCTACAGAAAGAAACAGACATGTAACTCTTTTATGATTTTTTTTAAAAATATGAAAAGTACTGTTTTCAAACCACTAAAACTTCTATAAGGATTTTAAAAAAATTACCCTACGGTCCATATTTTTTATATTGCACTCTGTATACTCTATCTAGTTTGAAGATAGGTTGAAAAATAAAAAAGTTAAAGAGAAAAACCAATTTTCTGTACTGACCCCTGAAATCCCTTCTATTTTCGAATTTTTTATTTCCATGACCTAACCACCTGGTCCCAGGATCATGAAACAGACTTAGTTAAGTCAATTTTTTAATTGCCTGTAAAATGTTAATTAATTATTGAACGAATCCCTAATTTTGCAAATAACAACAATATTTTAAAGTACAATCTAATTTTTGTCAACTTAACTTTATCAAAATTCTATTACAACATGAATATTTTAACTTAAGCTTAAGATGTTTCATGATCCTGAGGCCAGATGACAATGCTGGAGTTATAATTCATGTATGATTCACAAGAATCGTGATTTGCAATTTTGTTTTATGTGTGAAATTTAATAATTTATGTTTAATAGAAAATATTTCCTAAATCGTCATTGTCAGACAGATTGACAGCAATAAATATTGTAGTGAGCTCACAAATGTTCCTTAGATCTTATAAGACATTCATAAGAAATTAAGAATTCACGGTATTTACAGTATTTATAACTCATTCTTGAGTATGCCAAGTTTGTAATTGACCTTGGCATTTGATCTTGAATGTTAATCAGTGTCTGAATGAGGAATTAAAATATTTGACACATGTTACTTAGATCTTATAAAACATGCATAAGAATTCACAGTATTTACAGCATTTATAACACATTCTTGAGTAAATCTTGTATTTGACCTTGACATTTGATCTTAAATTTTTCAGTGTTTAAATGAGGAAAAAATACTTTATCAAGTTCACAGTATTTTTATTCAGGGTGATTCCTCAACAATGTTTAACATTTTTAAAATATTCCATTACCATGAAACAAATTCATTAAAAGTATCCATGTACAGCATTCATGAATAGTGATGAATTTCAATGCCAAGATCACAGATACATGTATTGTTTAAATTTAAGTTTATCAATGTTTTTATTACAGTTGTATAATGTTTTCTATTCATATGATTTGGCTTTCTTATCTGTCACTCAAATTGAATTTCAAATGTCAGAGTTATTGTCAGAGAGATTGTCATAAACCAAACAGTTCCACAAAATGTCAACAATGCACAGAAAACAAACACTGATCTCCTTAATAAAAGCACCTTGATTTCAGACTTAGGAATCTTTGACAGTGGTTTGAACATCTTTCATTATTTTGTCTAACAGCATATGAGATGAACTACAATCTGTACAACTGCAAATGTGCAGGGTTGTCCTGAAAAAAAGGAAAAAAACTTTATAGGCATATAGATTCAAAATTTTGTCATACACATTCAAACTGTTTTTCATTGTGATTATCTTCCACATTTCATGTACAATTGACTTTAATTTCACCTTTTTCTCTCCCGAAGCAATGTATTTAGAAATCATGAAAAAATAAAATCTTTTACTGCAACCTGTCGTATAAAACGTTTAAAAAATCTAATTTAACATAATTTACTTGTATATTATTTTCATTTTATCTTGTCGACTTGCTAACAAGTACGAATACATTTGTTAGAATGACTTTTCTCTATTTTCTGCTTGTATTTATCTATTTAATGTTTTTTTTTCTTTTTTTGTCTTGAAATTTGAATATAAAAAAGAAGAAGAAAATATGTAATGAGAACAACATGATGACCAAAACAATTCAACATTGTTTTCAGTTTTACTCTCTAGATTTTTAAAAGAACAAGAGGCCCATGGGCCACATCGCTCACCTGAGAAGCTTTGACCATTCTGTTCTTTACCAGATTTTCCCATTGTTATACATAATGCATACCCAACCTACCCCACTGATCATAATTTAGACATTTTGAAATCTACATTACCCCATGATCCTTCCATGGGCACATATGTTTCAGCTTTTTTGGCCCAGTGGTTCCCAAGAAGAAGATTTTCAAAGATTTTTCCTATATATTTCTATATAAAACTTTGATTCCCCATTGTGGCCCCGCCCTTCCCCCGGGGGTCATGATTTGAACAATTTAGAATCTACATTATACCAGGATGCTTCCACATAAGTTTCAGCTTTTCTGGCCCAGTGGTTCTTGAGAAGAAGATTTTCAAAGATTTTTCCTATATATTTCTATATAAAACTTTGATTCCCCATTGTGGCCCCGCCCTTCCCCCGGGGGTCATGATTTGAACAATTTAGAATCTACACTACACCAGGATGCTTCCACATAAGTTTCAGCTTTTCTGGCCCTTTGGTTCTTGAGAAAAAGATTTTCAAAGATTTTTCATATATATTTCTATATAAAACTTTGATTCCCCATTGTGGCCCCGCCCTTCCCCCGGGGTCATTATTTGAACAATTTAGAATCTACATTATACCAGGATGCTTCCACATAAGTTTCAGCTTTTCTGGCCCAGTGGTTCTTGAGAAGAAGATTTTCAAAGATTTTTCCTATATATTTCTATATAAAACTTTGATTCCCCATTGTGGCCCCGCCCTTCCCCCGGGGGTCATGATTTGAACAATTTAGAATCTACATTATACCAGGATGCTTCCACATAAGTTTCAGCTTTTCTGGCCCAGTGGTTCTTGAGAAGAAGATTTTCAAAGAATTTTCCTTTATATTTCTATATAAAACTTTGATTCCCCATTGTGGCCCCGCCCTTCCCCCGGGGGTCATGATTTGAACAATTTAGAATCTACATTATACCAGGATGCTTCCACATAAGTTTCAGCTTTTCTGGCCCAGGTTCTTGAGAAGAAGATTTTCAAAGAATTTTCCTTTATATTTCTATATAAAACTTTGATTCCCCATTGTTGCCCTGCCCTTCCCCCGGGGGTCATTATTTGAACAATTTAGAATCTACATTATACCAGGATGCTTCCACATAAGTTTCAGCTTTTCTGGCCCAGTGGTTCTTGAGAAGAAGATTTTCAAAGATTTTTCCTATATATTTCTATATAAAACTTTGATTCCCCATTGTGGCCCCGCCCTTCCCCCGGGGGTCATGATTTGAACAATTTAGAATCTACACTACACCAGTATGCTTCAACATAAGTTTCAGCTTTTCTGGCCCAGGTTCTTGAGAAGAAGATTTTCAAAGAATTTTCCTTTATATTTCTATATAAAACTTTGATTCCCCATTGTGGCCCCGCCCTTCCCCCGGGGGTCATTATTTGAACAATTTAGAATCTACATTATACCAGGATGCTTCCACATAAGTTTCAGCTTTTCTGGCCCAGTGGTTCTTGAGAAGAAGATTTTCAAAGATTTTTCCTATATATTTCTATATAAAACTTTGATTCCCCATTGTGGCCCCGCCCTTCAACCCGGGGGTCATTATTTGAACAATTTAGAATCTACATTATACCAGGATGCTTCCACATAAGTTTCAGCTTTTCTGGCCCAGTGGTTCTTGAGAAGAAGATTTTTTAATGACCCAACCCTATTTTTGTCTTTTCTTGATTATCTCCCCTTGCGAGGGGATATGTCCCTTCATTTTAACAATTTAAATTCCCCTTCACCCAAGGATGCTTTGTACCAAGTTTGGTTAAAATTGGCCCAGTGGTTCTTGAGAAGAAGTCGAAAATGTGAAAAGTTTACAGACGGACAGACAGACGGACGGACAGACAGACAGACAGACGGACGGACGGACGACGGACAAAATGTGATCAGAAAAGCTCACTTGAGCCTTCGGCTCAGGTGAGCTAAAAAATCACTTGTTCTGAAAATCTACATGTCATCTCAACTCAGATAATGATGTTTATGTATTTTAATGACCATGCAAAAATACATGGTAAAAAATCAAATCATACATACTTATGGAACTCCGTCACTGCCTTATAACAGAACACAACAGTTGCATTGCGTCAACCTTCCATTACATTATGTCAACACTTTATGACATTTACTCACACTACTATTGCATTGTGTCAACCTTACATTACATTATGTCAACTCTTTATGACATTAACCCACAATGCTATTGCATTATGTCAACCTTCCATTACATTATGTCAACTCTTTATGACATTAACCCACAATGCTATTGCATTATGTCAACCTTCCATTACATTATGTCAACTCTTTATGACATTAACCCACAATGCTATTGCATTATGTCAACCTTCCATTATATTATATCAACTCTTTATGACATTAGTTCACACTACTATTAGCATTGTGTCAACCTTTCATTACATTATGTCAACTCTTTATGACAATTACACACACTACTATTGCGTTATGTCAACTTTCAATTACATTATGTTTAGTCTTTATGGCATTAACTCGCACTTTAATTACATTGCGCCAATCTTCCACTGCATTATATCAGCTCTTTATGACATCAAGTCAAAACAATTTTACGTGGTGTAAAAATGTTTTTATATATTTTCAACTCATTATTACATTATGTGCACTCTCTACTATTTGGTCTAAGTAGTTCATTACATGATGTGAATTTATCTTTAACTCAATATGAAGTCGCTATAATACGATGTCAGAATTTCATTACATGATCTGAAAAAATTGCCACATGTGGTCAATTCTTTTACTACTTTATGCCTTCAATATGCTAGTCAGCTACATGACGACGTGAATCAATTTCATGATGTGAATTTGCCCTTACTTTTTGACAAATCGTTATTACATTATGTCATTGTGTCTTTACAGTGTGTCAAAAATGCTAAGCCTCTTGTCAGCATACATGTATCTTAGGTTACTTCATCTCATATCAGATGTGAAAAGCTCATGTCATACTGTGCGCACTCTTCTACATTATGTCGATTCACTATTACGTTATGCGAACACGGGTATCCTCGGCCTTTATATGAGCATAACGTATTTTCCGCATTCCGAAAGCACTAAAAATGGCGGGAGAGAAAACTGTCATAAAATAAATTCTCAGCGATTAAATGATATAAAAACTTTAAGCGAAAAATGATTAACAATCTTGAAATGTGCAAAGCCTTAACACTGCGACTGTGAATTAAAGTCACGCGTCGAAATTCAATGGCGTTTACTTTTATCTGATAATTAAATAAATCAAATATGAGTCGTGCAGCATTTTTTTTCTTTTGAATTGCTTTTTTTTTTTAATAAAAATCTTAAACTTCTGATCTTACTCAGAACACTGTCATAAGTTTTTTTTTTATCAGTCTTTAACTCTCCTTTTTTAACGTGTAAACACATCGATCGAATAACACACGTGCACTGGCGGCTTGGGGAAGGGGGGGGGGGGTTCAGAAATCCCGCCCTACCATCTTTAGTCACCAAAATATACATAAAATTAATAAATTTATAAGTTTTACATTGTAGGACATTGCATTACTTTCACATTAAGTTTAGCTGAATTATATTGAAAAATTTTTTTTATTAAACTATAAAGCCTGCCGGAGAGTTTTTCTGCTTTCCCCCTTTGGTCACCAACTCTATACCGTCCCCCTTCTTTTTTCAAGATACCCATATGCGCCACAAATATGTGCCCATGCATGCTTATTAAGGCATATTCAACTGATTTAGATGAGGGACTGGTAGATTTTTATAACAGAATTCTGGTCTTGGAATGGTTGAAAAAATTATAGTAACTAATTCCGTGACATAGCATTTATTTGAAAGAGGATGTCAGCCAGAAAAAAAAAATTATATTTACCCGAAAAAACTTGACAAGCCAAAAAAATTTGTCCAAGCCCGAAAATCCTATTTCGGAGAGGGGGGTCCGACTTTGATTAGTCATATATTTTTTTCAGTTATACTACATTACCCCTAGTGGACTATACTTCAACAATAAGTGGGGGTGGGGGCTGTACTTTCAATGAACATTACATTTTCTAAAATAAGGTTATGTCTGGGAAAAGAGGGGGGCTGATATTATGTGTCTATAATTATTCGTCCTACTCAATCGCCCCCCCCCCCCCTCTTACCAGTCATTAAAATACAGTCGTCAACATTCATTATTATACTAGATATACAGCTTTCAGATAATGTAAATGTATTTTCACATCAGGTAATGAACTTTTGGAATCAACATGATAAAGAGTTAACACAATATAAAGATATTTTTTAAATCACATAAGAGTTGACATAACGTAATTATATATCCACATCACGGAATGGAGTTTTGACATAATGTAATAAAGTGTTGATATAAAATAAAGATATGTTCACATTATGTTATACACTTTTTATACCACGTAATAAAGCACTGACATAAAGGTAAGATGTGTTCTCCTCACATCATGATGCTCTCGCCGTAATATAAAGATAAATCCATATCACGTAATAATGCTTTGACATAATAGACATATACACTCTCAAAAAGGAATGGACTTTTGACTTCATGTAATGATAAGTTTAATTATAAAACACAATTTACTTGACGTGATGCAATTTTGACCTCACATATTAAAGAAATGAAATAATATAAAGAAACATTCATTTCACGTAATAAAGTTTTAACACAATGTAAACATATTTTCACTTCACATAATGAACTTCCGACTTCAAGTTATAAAGTGCTGACATAATGGAAGAATGTGTTTACTTCATGTAATGCAGCATTGACATGATGTAAAGATATTTTTACATCACCCCATAAAAAATTGACATAACGTAAAGATATGTTCACATCACGTTATGATAGATTGACATAATGAATGCATAGTTTTATGCTATAAGGCAGTGATGGCGTTCCATACATACTTCTTAGATTAACATCCTTTATGCAGCGATGACGTATGAGTGCATGCAAAACCATACTCTGTAATAATGAATTTTAAAAGATTAACTTTCATAACTCACAATACATCATACATACAATGTATGTGCAGTGCTTGATGAGCTTATCAAACATTTAAACAGTTACATTAGAAATGGTCATAATGATTCTACATTCATTTATAATAAATTGCACTGAAATGAAAGAAACTATTTTCTAACCTTACTAGGGAAATGATAATAGTAACAAACTGATTAAGGCATGATACGGGTGACTGGAAAAACCCGAAATCCTCCGATTTTTGGAGAATACCCATACAGGAGTGGTGAAACCCCAATAAAGTGGTGGAAACCCCATAAAATTGAACGTAATGGGGTACAATAAGGCCTAAGGTGATGTTTTATTGAATGATTTTGACATCCGTAAATTTTGATAGCCAATTTTACCTCACAATCGACGGAAATCGGGAGCGATTACGAGTTTACCGTACACCACGCCCGATATAAATTCGTAGCGAGCTGTTTGTCAATATAATTGTATAGATAATAATAAAATAATTCATTATAATTTCCACAATTATATTTGTCTTACAATGATAATAGTAAAATATTAATTATGTAATAAGTATTTTACAAAAATGTAAGGACGTTAGCCATTAATGAAATATGAATTTTTGTACTAATTATTCATATTATCTCAATGTAAACAGTTCTAGCCATGTGGAGGCCTCCTTTTTGTAGAGCTTTTTGATTTTAGAGAAATTCTGCATTTAGAGTTATAAAAATATCCAAAAGATTCAAAGTATAATAATTTAAAAAAAAATAGTAATGGTAATTAATTGATAATTACTTTTATGTTAAAAAGAGAGCAAAAAACTAGATGAATTTCAAAATATGAAAATACTGAACTTATTTTTGAGATTTTAGACAAATTCTGAATTTAAAGCAACAATAATAATTTAGAATAAAAATAATAATTACTTATATGTATGGAATGCCATATACGACAGCCAACTGCTTACTGTCAACTGCTGACTGTTTACTGCCAACTGTCAGCTGCTTACTGCCAACTGCCACACATACTTGCATAAATTTTATTTTTATATTGATATTTATGTAACTTTAAAAAAAGGGGCGCGGATCTATAGGACATTTGTTTCAACAAGGTCACTCTGGTAAAAAAAAAAATCCAACCCAGAAATTTTTTGACAAGAAAAAAAAAATACGTAAAGTCCTTTCCTAAATGTGAAAATTTATTTCGGCCGGGGAGAGGGGGTTCTTTTGCGTCATACCTTCATGTGTATGACATTTTTCATACCAACTTAACACGAATCTACCTTTTCGGTTTGGGAGGGGGGGGGTCTAAGGTCCCTTTTAGTTGATTTATTTTATACATTAAATACTTTTAGTTGGTTTAGTTTATGCATTAAATAACTTTACAATATCAGAGGGGTGTTCCGGACCCCTCTTTCTAGATCTATGCATGTAAAACATATTTTATTAATTGTACAAACAAAGAGATATAAATGTTTGATCGATGTTTTCTAAGCATGCAAAGTGGAGGGTCCAAGGTCAGATATACCGGTAGTTCGTTTAGTTTATTTAACGTATGACTGCACAAATTTAACCCCCCCCCCCCCCCAATCTATACAGTCATGTGAAACAGTATAACACACAGAGATATACATCTTTAATTTGAGGAAATTTTTAACTATAGAATATAATGGAAAACGGAAATTTATTTTCAAAACATCTTTCTCTGCGAATCGACAAATCTTTATTATTATTATTCTCTCTTCAAGGGTTTTGCTGTCTCCGGGGGAGGGGGGAGGCTTCTTTAAAGATTAAAAGCAGAAAATAGTCATTTTACTTCCTATTTCAAATAGGAAAACAAATTAAAAAAAATAATCAATGTAATTTATTAACCGCATATATTGAATATTACATAAGATAAAACATATTGGTCATTTTATTTAATTCAATTTTACCAGGGTGACCCCCTTGGAAGAAATGTCCTGAATCCGTGCCTTTTTTGTGAAAATTCATATAAATATCAATACAAATATAAAATTAATCAAATATGTGTGGCAGTTGGCAGTAAGCACTCAGCAGTTGGCAGTAAGCAGTTGGCTGTCGTATATGGCATTCCATATATATGTAAAATACAAAGAGAACAAAAAATAAATCATTGTCAAAATATGAAAAATACTGAAACCTGGAAAGAAATAGTAAATTAAAAGAATATATCAATTTGCAAATATATAGATATTTTATTTTAAAGTAACCTTTTTCTGTTCTTTTCTTAGGAAAAAAATCAGATGCTTTAAATATTTCAGCTGTTTACATTTTGAATTGTCTTTATATTAAAACGAATATGAAATAAAGAAAAAAAAAGTAAAAAAAATTACACCACAAAATAAAATAACAGAAGTTTTGACTGAATTTTAACTATGAAAAAAATCTTAGTCTGGACTGGTTGAAAGTGAACTGAAAATATTTGATCATCTCCAAGCATAGGTATTTTATGTAATTTTACATTTCATCGCCAGTTGAATCTGTCGACTAAAAATTTCCATTGCCTCTCTGTTCAAACTATTCCCATTCTCATGCCAAATGTTTTTATTCAAATATTCTGAGAATTTCCATATTTCCTTTGTAGTGCTTTATTTATGTCAAAACCCGTAGAATAAATTATTGTACTTTCCTGGATTCATGGTTCCGCAATTAAAGCATTTGCCTAAACAGACTTCCAATGAATATTTTTGAACCGAATCTTTTCTTAACAGTTTTTCAAGAATGTTTTGGATTTATAAACACTATTTCTGACACAGAAGATGAATTTATGTCTTTTTCTCCCACTTGCAGGAACACTTTTGTTGGACAAAATTCAACTGCTCTTCCGCGAAAGATTGACTATAAATAAAGCTTTTTGTTGTAGCTAGTATCTTTGTCACTAAAAAATTGAACTCAATACAATGTATAATTATTTAGCAACGTAAAATTCACACAACCATTTGCTACACTTTTCTCTAATTCTAACACATGATTTTGACCAATTACCGCAATTCATTCTGAATAAGTAATACGGTAGATGGAAGAGGTGCCTGAGGATCGAGTTGTAGGAAATACTACAGAGGAAGCTCAGAAAAAGTAGGAGTAATTAAGGGAGCTGCTGAAGGACTTGGTACGGGTACAGGTGGAGGAATTGATGAAGCTGCCGTCGGGATTGGTGCTGGATTTGACGGAACTGATGCAGGACCTTGGATGGGTACAGGGTGCCTTGTAATATGGGGAATAGTTGAAGGAGTCATGCAGTCATTAGAAATCAGGGGAAAGCACCCTGTTTTATCCTATACACAGAAGACGAATTAATTACTGACATTAAAACTTTATGTTGCAGTGGACAGACAATTTTAGGTGTTTACAAAACTTTTAATCTTTGTGACATGCATGTCTTTAAATATCAGCCATACTAATTTGCTAAATTATTTATCAAGGTTAGAACTTAGAGTAGGGTTGGTATCAGGCAGTATTCCTCCCCCGCCAGACGGGTGCTGACCAGTGAATACTGCATGGTGTTTTAATTGTTAGGTTAGGTTAGGTTAGGAATATAATTGTTTTTTTAAATGTTGCTAATAAAATTATAAATTCCTTTCTCTAAAATTTTTATAATGTTATTTTATTTTATGTATATTACTTTCATTTGGCTGTAATATTTTTTATATTTGAACAAAAGATTGACTAGGAATAATGATACAGTATCTTTAAGTCTTTTATAAAAAAAATTTAAAAAATTTTTTTTTATTTTCTTTTTTTCAAATCATGGCTCTACAATTAAGGAGGCTTCCACGTGGGCTAGAGCTGGGAACATAAGGAAACTATGAATATTTTCAGGTATTATTAATTTGAAAAGTCTTTATTTATTAATTTGCCATGAATTATCAAAATTCATATTTTCCTTAAATGTGTGTGCTAACGTCCTTTAAAATGAAATTTTGTAAAGCATAACTGTACAATTGAGAATAGTAAAGGTTCAATGTATATATACACATGCCCTTCCAGGGGGGGTTGCTCAGACTAGCTGGGAACCCAGGTGTTTAAACAAAAGGTGTTTATTATGAAGTTGACCAAGTGTCAACAGCTGTGTATATAGTGCATGTACACACAGGGGTGCCTGTCTAACCCAGTACAAAACAACAGAGCTAGCTGAGGTGTGAATAATATTCTCAATGCCAACTGTACAAGGATTCACATATGCAACATGCACATTTTTATTATTTTTTATCAGACTTTTTTATTTCATAGACCTGGATTCTAATAATTTCATTGTAATGGATACATGTTGCTTTCTCATATCAATGGGTATATTTTTTTTCTATTACCTACATAAAAAACAAAACAAACAAACATAAAGAAAAACACCCCCCCCCCCAAAAAAAAAAACAGAACCAAAAACATTAAAACAAAAAAAATAGTAACTGGAAAATAATAATGAATAAAATACTGAATTTAAAAAATTAATTATTAAACATAGAAGAGAACATTTCAAAACAAACACCTTAATTAAAAATTAAATAAATTAACAAATTCATTCATTATTTAATTTAATTTGATTACATGTTATAAATGATTGGAATTGCAATATGAGCTGCATGTTTGTCATCAGAAAACAAAAATGCGAATTTGTTATTAACTATTTCAATGCCAGAAAAATAGAACATTTATAAACTTCTTTTGTTCATATTTGCAATGGAAGAACTTTTTATACGCTTTGAATGAAGCTAAATTGAATTATTATCGTCCTGTACAATAATAATGATTTCTTATATAATCTGTATATTCAGTTGTAAAGAAATATTTCTAATGAAACATTTTTTAAACTTTATTTTGGTTTTATTGATCATAAGGGTTTAGATTACATTCAGATTAAACATAATAACACATTTTACCAGCAAAATAATTTTTTCAAAAATGCAGCTCATATTGCTTTAAGGAATATATAGTGGAAAAGTGAGACTGAGATCAAAAGTGAGCTTGTCTAATATAAGTTGTATAACCCCAGGCCCGATTTGATGAATGTAGGTCTAGTATGTTCTAGTCATGAGCCCAATGGTGGAATTGAAAGGGGCCCCTGGCCCCCTCCATTTTGAGTCCAAAAAATACGCAATATTTGATAAATGAGTGTTTTAATTGTGGCTGTGGGCCCCTTCCTTGACCTCAAACTGCTCCCCTATTTTCAGAATTTCTGATTCTGCACTAGGCCTCAGCCGGTCAGGAGTTTCCATATTTCAAGACATCTTATTTATAGGTCATAGAGACCTACTGTTAACATGATTATGACATGTAACAGCTACCAAAATCAAAATTTCTGGGCCTTATTGTAATAATGTTATTATTTGAGCTAACATGAAAAAAGAAGCAGCCAGGTAATTGGACATAAACAACATAATATACATGTAGTACAGTTTGTCTTAAACCTTTGTGATACAAAATGGAGTGACATAGCTTGATGCAACACAGAATTTTCTTAAGTAATGTAAAGTCATTCACATGCAATAAATGTTCGTGCCAGAACACAATTTTTTGAATGGAATAA
>NW_026930571.1:0-44433 GCF_032062105.1 Saccostrea cuccullata
AAGTTGTAGAACAGGTAAAAATCAACCAAGTGTAAAATTATGGTGTGCGGACAAAGCAGACGATTTTCGTAGCAATATTGAAGTGAGTTCTGTATTAGCCATAGAAAATGATCTAGATAGACTATCTATTAATATTGAAAGTATTTGCAGGGATGATGTTACCAAAATAGCGAAAAACATTTGTGAAGTTTTTGTTAATTCAGCAAAAGAAACGTTTGGTATGAAAAAAAATATAGAAAACCCCTCAATGGATAATAAAAAGTGTAACAAACCCTGGTTTAACCAGGAATGTAAAACAGCAAGGAGAAAATTCCATTTAGCAAAGCGAATTTACAATAGAAATAAAACAATTGAAAACAAAGGCGACCTTAAATCAACTAGCAAACAATACAAGAAAACAATGGATAACTGCTTGAAGGGTTACAGAAATAAGTTAACTCAAAAACTTGCCCATTTACGTTCAACAAACCCGAAAGATTATTGGAGAATTTTAAATGCATCAAGTCAAGATAAAAAATGCGCTGTTGAAATCCAAGATATGTTTCTATTTTTAAAAGAAATGAATGAAGGCAATACTAATGATGCTAACGATGACGAAAATTACGACTTTAGATTAGATGATACAAATGATAACTCAGACCATGTAGACAGTATTATCAATTGTGAAATTGTCGAAGAAGAAATAATAGCGGCTATTCAGAAACTTAAGAATAATAAAGCCGCAGGGTATGATAACATTCTAAATGAACATATTTCTACAACATTGTCAACGTTTTTACCATTGTATAAGAAGTTTTTTAATATAATTTTTGATAGCGGTTTCGTTCCAGATGAATGGTTAATTGGTATTGTTAGACCGATATATAAGAATAAGGGCGACCCAACCCAGCCTGAAAATTATCGTCCTATATCTCTGCTAAGCTGCCTAGGCAAACTTTTTACCCGCATATTGGCGAATAGACTAGAAATGTATGCAAACGAGGTTAACCTTCTAAATAATAATCAAGCAGGTTTTAGGAAAAATTACTCAACATTAGACCATATTTTAACTTTGCAATTTCTATCTGATATCCTTATGAAAAGAAAAAAGAAACTTTTTTGTGCATTTATTGATTTCAAACAGGCATTTGATACTGTACGGAGAAACGGTTTGTGGAATAAGCTATTCAGAAATGGTATTAACGGTAAATGTTTCAATTATATAAGGAATATGTACATGGGAATTAAGTCTTTAGTGAAACAAAATGGAATGTCCTCGGGATTTTTTGAATGTAATGTCGGGTAAGACAAGGCGAAAATCTGTCACCTTTTTTATTTTCTTTGTACATAAACGATCTTGAAGAATTTTTGGTAGAAAAGGACATAGTCGGATTACAAACTATTAGTAAAGAAATTGAAGATGAATTATTACTACATTTAAAACTTTTGATTTTATTTTATGCTGATGATACTGTTATTTTGGCAGAATCTGCTGATGATTTACAAAAGGCATTGAATGAATTCTATACTTATTGTACTCAATGGAAACTTAATGTGAACGTTGATAAGACAAAAGTCATGGTTTTCTCCAAAGGGGCAATGTTAAAGAGGAAATTTTATTACAATACCCAAAATATTGAAAATGTAAAAGAATTTAAATATCTAGGAATTGTATTATCAAGAACAGGTTCATACTGTAAAGCGAAGAAACATCTTTGTGAGCAAGCACAGAAAGCAATGTACGGGGTGATAAGAAAAATTAGACAATTTAATTTACCGATCGAATGTCAGCTTGACTTGTTTGATAAAGTAGTCACACCCATCTTACTCTACGGATGTGAGATATGGGGCTATGAAAATATGGAAATAATTGAACGTGTTCATTTAAAATTCTTAAAAACTATATTTAATTTGAAAAGTTCTACACCAAATTACATGATTTACGGAGAAACTGGAAGATTCCCTTTGTACATCAATGTTTTTACGAGAATGATTACTTACTGGTCAAAGATGTTTACATGTGCAGAAGATAAAATTGTCAATATTGTGTACAAGTATATGTATAACCAGTTAAGTAACGATGGTATTAAATGTCAATGGATTGAATGTATTCAAAAAATTCTAAATAATTGTGGACTTTCATTTATATGGAATGAGCAAGGTGTTGTCAATGCTAAATGGCTAAGTGCTATTGTAAATCAGAATTTAAAAGACCAGTTCATTCAAAAATGGTCAAATGACATAAATAGTTCTTCCAAAGGCCAGATTTACAGAATTTTTAAAACCAATTTCGGATTTGAAAGCTACATTAAAAATTTACGCCCAAAACAAAGAAAGCTATTGATGAAAATGCGTACCTCAAATCATCACCTACCTGTCGAAACAGGGAGGTGGTGTGGCACCCCATTAAATGATAGAGTATGTTTAGTTTGTAACAATGGAAAGATAGGCGATGAATACCACTACATTTTAGAGTGTACAGCTTTTTCAGAGATAAGAAAAAAATTTTTACACAAAAGTTACTGCACCAGACCAAATGTTGTCAAGTTTTATGAACTCATGGCCAATTCAAATATACAATCTTTACAAAAACTATGTACATTTATTTCAAAAATATTTGAGACTGTCTGTCCTTCTTAGCTGTCCTCCTGGTATTTTCTTTTTGCATATACTTTATTATTACATGTACTATATGTACATCCTCTCTACATGCAGTTGTAAAACATTTATTTACGTATATATATTTATATTAATTATTTATATGTGTGTATATTTATACTAATGTACCTCTGACGACATTATAGACATTGTATATACTTTATGTTCCTCATGTACCATGCTGTATGGTTTGAGCGAATAAACTGATTCTGATTCTGAGTTACCCCGATAGTACTATATCATTCTTTAACAATTACAAATGAATCCCTCTATCCTCTGTTAATTGGTTTGTATTTCGTTTTCAGTTATCTATCCAATTTAACAAGCAATGTGTTAATCTTCTGAGAATCTGCACAGTGACTGAAAGTTATCGATGATTTTTCTATGCCTTTTTCGTTTTTTCTAAATTGTTTCTTGTCCACTAAAATTCATATAAAAATAATCTTTAGTTTTCTAATTCAGACAAGTAAAACTTTTTGACCTTTCGTTATTTTCAGTCTTCTTGTGTATACAATGCACAAGCAATCTACTTAAAAAATAAATTGTCAAAAAAAAAAAAAACTGTACTTTTGATACGATTAACCGGTTAATCGGTCGGAACGTGTTTCGGTTAACCAATTAGCAATTTTATATTCGATTGCCATCCCTAATGTATATAATGAATTGTGGGATAAATATACGCATGTGATTATACATGATTGTGGGACATTCTATGTATAATAAATGTAATGATTATCGCTGTTTGTGGGTCACAATATATATATAACATCTTGGGGCAGTTGATTGTATAAAATATTGCGAGAGAGGATATCCCTAGAATATCTTGTTAAATTTTTTATAAATAATGTATCGCAGTGAATCATTATATGATATGATCCGAAAGTACTTATACAGTAATATTGAAAATTTTGTGGAATAAGTATATTGCACGTGATTAAAACTGATTGTGAGTTACTGTTTATAAATATAAAATGAATTGTGGGATAAATTATCGCCTGTGATTATATCTGATTGTGGGTCAATGTATATATGTTATAAAGAATTGTTGGATAAATAAGTAAGTAAATCGTTTATTATAGCGGCATGTGTTATAATACAATACAATCATATCATAAACATTTAATACAAATATTCAAACACTTGGCCCAAAAATTCGTACCTATATGTCACTTTTAACAAAAATAAAGGAAATATATTATACCGCTACACAAAAAATATTTTGTATAGCGGTTTTCTGTACAACAAAGCTTGCATTTGCATGTATGATTAATATAAATATTTCGAGGCGTGCCTAGGAAAACAGGTTAAAAGGAAAATAAAAGTATTTAGATCCGACGTAGAAAAAGCTGGGTTGCAATAATCGTTAGTTAATAAATCTGATCTGTATTTCAAGTATTCTGTACAATTCAATAAAAGTGGCACTCATTCTCTACTTTATCTTTAGAAAAAAAATACATAGATATACTGCACGAGATTATTACTGATTGTGGGTCACTGTTTGTATGTATATATAATGAATGGGGGGGGGGGGTAATGTAGTAATTTTACCCGTTTGTGGGGCACTGTATACAAGTTTATAACGGATTGTGCGATAGATATATTGCACGTGATTAAAACTGATTGTAGGTCACTGTATATATTATGTACATAATGAATTGTGGGATAAATAACTTGCAAGTGGTTAAAACTATGGGTAACTGTATATATGTATATAACGAATTGTGGGATAAATATACCGCATGTGATTATACATGATTGTGGGACACTCTATGTATAATAAATGCAATGATTATCGCTGTTTGTGGTTTACAATATATATAATTATATATAACATCTTGGGGCAGTTGATTGCATAAATAATATTGTGAGAGAGTATATCCCTAGAATATATAGTAAAGATTCTTATAAATAATGTATCGCAGTGAATCATTATTTGATATGATCCGAAAGTAATTATAAAGTAATACTGAAAATTTTGTGGAGTAAATATATTGCACGTGATTAAAACTGATTGTGAGTTACTATTTATTAATATAAAATGAATTGTGGGATAAATTATCGCACATGATTATAACTGACTGTGGGTCAATGTTTATATATTATAAAGAATTGTTGGATAATTGTTTATTATAGCGGCATGTGTTATAATACAATACAATCATATCAGAAACATTAAATACAAATATTCCCGACCCATCGGACCTACGTATATATCAAAGTAAACAAAAAATAAAGGAAATATATATACCGCCACACAAACATTTTGTGCATAGCGGTTTTCTGTACAACAAAGCTTGCATTTGCATGTATGATTTATATAAATGTTTTGAGGTGTGCCTAGGGAAATGCGTTAAAAGGAAAATAAAAGTATTTAGATCCGACATAGAAAAAGTTGTGTTGCAATAAACGCTAGTTAATAAATCTGATCTTTATTTCGAGTATTCTGTACAATTTAATAAAAAGTGGCACTCGTTCTCTACTTTATCTTTAGAACAAAAAATACATAAATATATTACTGATTGTGGGTCACTGTATGTATGTATATAAAAAATGGGGGGAGGGGGAGGGGGGGGGGTAATGTAGTGATTATACCAGTTTGTGGGTCACTGTATATATGTATATAACGGATTGTGCAATAAATACATTGCACTTGATTAAAACTTATTGTGGGTCCCTGTGTATACATTGTATGTTAACAATGAATTGTTGGATCAATATATTGCAGGTAGTGCAAGCTGTGGGTCACTGTTTATATGCATATAATGAATTGTGGGATGAATATACCGCATGTGATTATACATGATTGTGGGACACTCTATGTATAATAAATGTAGTGATCATCGCTATTTGTGGGTCACTATATATATATAACATTGTTGGGCAGTTGATTGTATGAATTACATTACGAGAGAGAATATCCATAGAATATCTTGTTAAGATTCTTATAAATAATGTATCGCAGTAAATCATTATTTAAGAAGAAAATTTTATATTGAAATCAGCGAAACTGTTCTTAATGGTTTATTCTACTTTGTACATAATTAAATATACATACATGAATATATTTATTGATATTTCATCAAACATTAATTCTAATGTCTTTTTATTGTGAATTACAGCAAATAATATAATTATATAGCATAAAATAATATTGCGGGTCATAGAATTAATATATGAAGAGCATTGTGCGATGTAAATAGTTTATCCCACAATGCTCTATATATATGAATGTTTTGACCCACAATTATATACAATATTTATAATATTAACTCAAAAATTATATTATATATTATATAAGGACCATATATATATATATATATATATATACACTTTGAATTTCTTGATAATTTCGTTCTTTTACAACAATACAACGTTTACTTATAACCGTGAAAGTTGTTTTATCTAAAAAAAATAAATTGAGGGGGGGGGGGACAGCAGTAGTAGAAAAATACATTCAAATATGTACAATCAAATAATTCAAATCCTTAGAGTTAGCACATAATTACATTTCATCATAAAAATAGATGATTTTTTTTTCAAAGTACATCACAGATTTTTTGCCAGTGCCTTTCATATTCCATATATCCACAACTTTGTAATAACAAAACCTTTTCTATAAAAATTCTATCTATAGTCCTCTTTATAAGGATATCAATACTTAATTTTGGAACACTTTTATATTTACTAGCAAAAATAAATCGTTTTACAATAAGTATTATCAAGTTTTTTAATTTACATATATTCCTGTTCTCATATTTACCAAACAGTATTGCTAGTTTATCAAAACTACAATGAATCTCAAATTTTTCCAAAATCCATTCTTCAATCCTACACCATAAATCTTTTACTTTAAAACATTCTACAAACAAGTGGTCAATTGTTTCTATGTCACTTAAACAAAAATCTTAATTTACAACATTAAATTAATTTATGTATTACATCTGACATGGCAAGAAGAACAACTCTGATTTTTCTCTTCGCCAGTTTACATTCCTGTAATCTGATAATCTCTTATCAGCAACTGACCAGATTCAGCTAATTTTGCGCACGCCTTCATTCTTCCAGCGTGCATTGCCTTGTCAACATACATTCGCCAGTCATCTTGATTTGTTTTTGTTGTGAGCCATTCAATCACTTGTTATCACAGGTACATAAGTCTACTCTGTTAGAAGAATTTCTAATTCAATTTATTGTTGGATTATCCTTTATCATGTTTATATAGGTACATTGGTGAGATTCTTTGGATGCTAAAAATTTTGTGTATGCTTTACGTATGTTGACTTGAATTTCTTTGTTCTGTTTCGGGCCAGTTTGCCGGTCTTGGAACCATGAATGACCTAGTGAACTTTGTGGCTATTTATATATTGCCCAGCATCTAAGATGCATTGCGGTAAACAGTCAAAATGGCGTCTGTTTTCACATGTTAAAAGATTTGAGCACTATGTAAATCAAAATCGAGAATTTCAGAACTTGAATTTAAATCCAAACATTTTTGTAACATTTTTTGGTATAAGTGGAGGAAAGCTGACAAATAATTCCCACTTGCAGGCGTTAGAACAAAAACTTAGGCACGTTTCTCCGGACTTTCTCATCTTACATTTAGGTGGTAACGATCTGGACACAACTTCGGCTGATGAAACATACGCTTATGAGTTTGTCAACATACATTCGCCAGTCATCTTGATTTGTTTTTCCCACCGTCCCACCCAAATGCTTTTTTTATCTTCTTGCCATGTTTGATGAGAGAAATAAATTGAACGATTTAAATCATTTTGTTCTTGTGTATAGTAAAACTGTATGGGCGATTTTTTATGCCCCACCTATGATAATTGGCTTAACAAAATGTATTTGTTAATTTTATGCACATGTTTTGTATGATTGTGTAATGTTTGTCAATTTGTTTAATTAGTATTTTTGCATGATTTGTCTCGTCATTTATTAGATCAAAATAAATGACAATTTTCAATTCAAACTCTCTTCACTATGTCTTTACAATATCAAACAAAGCAAAACTATTGTCAGTGTATATGCATAAATGTACAAGCTGGTGAATCAATCAACTTCAATCTAAAAAGGTAATAATTTGTTGGAATAATTCTGTGTAATATTTGAAATTGGAGCCAGTGAAATTTGGATTCCTGAGTAACTTTGAACGGAAGTTCAAATATTTTATTCCAATCTGCTTCATCAAAGAAAAAATTATTTTCATTCCATTTTAAAAGAGAACTGAATATTTGGAATATTTGGTCCAAAATAGCTTTTCCAAAAAAAAAAGATTCTCTCTTTATCATTCTATGTGGGTTATTCCATATATGTTCTAATAATTTCTCATTATTTTCATTCCATTTTAAAAGAGAACTGATTGGCTCTCTCTTATTATTTATAACTATTTTAAACATATCTTTACACCCTTTATTACTTCTATAAAATATGAAAGTTGAATTTGGAATATTTGGTCAATAATCTTTAATCTTTTAATGTCCTCTATTCTTGCATCCTTCAATTTTTTAAATATCGCCCTCTTAAGACCATTATATTCAACAAAATTTGTTTTCACTTTTGAGTTTACTATGGTATCAAAGCTTAAAAAGTTACCATCATTATCAAAAAGGTCATTTAAAAAGACAAAGCCTTATCAAAATAGCTTTTCCAAAAAAAAAGATTCTCTCTTTATCATTCTATGTGGGTTATTCCATATATGTTCTAATAAAACATGTTTGTTTTCTTGGTTTATATTTATAAGTCTTATCCAGGAATAAAGGACCTCTTTCCAAAAATTGTTTGTTAAATTCTTTGTTAAATTTAGAATGTAATCTGAGCCCCTTATCCACAAACTTTCAATGTCTGTTTTTATTTCAGCTTTAAACAACTTTACCCATTTTGCATCTGAGTGAATGAGTCTTCTAACCCAGCTTGATTTAAGTGCAGAAATAAATTCTGTGTAATCAACCATTTTCAATCCTCCATATTTATAGTCCTGAATTATAACATTTTTCTTAATCTTATGTATTTTATTATTCCATAAAAAGTGAAACAACTCTTTCTCAAACATTTTTAGAAATTCGGATTTAGGATTTGGTAGTGTAAGAATCAGATGATTTAGTTTAGGTATAATAAGAGTTTTAATTACTGTTAATCTGCCAATTGGGGTAAGTTTCCTCATACTCCAACTGCATAGCAGTTTTTTGATATCATTTAATTTTGACATGTAATTTAATTCAAGCATTTCATCCAAATTAACTGAAAATTTTATTCCTAGCAGATCAAAATTTGAATTATCCCAATCAAGCTTCCACCGAGAATGGTGAAAAACTTCCTTTGAATATCTCTTACTTCCAATCCAAACCATTTTTGTTTTTAAGAAGTTAATTTTTGAACCTGAAATATTTGCAAAATAATCTAGTTCTCGTAGAATACCATCCATAGATGTAGGCAAACCATCTGAAATGAGAGATGTGTCATCAGCATATTGTGAAAGTTTATATTCTTCGCCTTCAATTATTATGCCTTTAATGTCTTTATTATTCCGAATTAGAATTCCGAGTATTTCTGCACATAGCAAAAAGAGATATGGTGAAATTGGGTCACCTTGTCTACAGCCTCTCTGAGGAAATATATAGTCTGAAATAACACCATTTTGTATTACACATGATTTAATACCATTGTAGAAAGTTTCAATCCATTTTTTAATGGAGGGTCCAAAGTTGAAAAAGTCCAATGTTTGATATATAAATTTCGATGAGATTGTATCAAATGCTTTTTCAAAGTCTATAAGCATTAGTAAACCAGGCACTTGATTCAATTCTGTATAATGCATCAAATCATATATTAATCTTATATTCTCCCCTATAAATCTGCCTTTTATAAATCCAGTTTGGTCTCTATTAATTAATTTATCTAATTTTATTTTCATTTGTTCAGCAATACAACCTGAAGCTATTTTATATACTACATTTAAAAGACTAATGGGCCGCCAGTTTTTTTAAAACTGTTTTGGTTTTCCTGATTTTTGGGATACAAGTTATAATTCCAAGTTTATTTGACTCGGTAAAATGTGATAGATCATATGAATTGTTTATTGCTCTTGTGATGAAAGAACCCATATCTTTCCAGAAAAATTTGAAAAACTCGCAAGTAAACCCATCGGGGCCTGGACTTTTATCATTTTTCATTTGTTTTAGGAAATTTAGAACTTCAGAATTTGTCACTGGTCCTTCAAGGCTATCTGATTCCTCTTTACTTAACTTGGGGATATCTTTATAATTTTTTAATTTTTCATGAATATTTTCAGATTCAACATTTTCCCTTTTTTTATACAAACTTTCATAAAAAAAACCTTAAGTTTTGTTTCCTCTAAAATATCTTTTTGAGTAGAAGCAAATGATCCATCATCCCTTTCTATTTTTGGAATTTGCTTACTGACATAGTTTCTTGATTCTAAACTAATAAAATATTTTGATGGTTTTTCTCCTTCCTCAATCCATTTAACCTTTGACCTGATACATTGCCCTTTGAACCTTATTTTTTTTTATTTCTTCTATTTCTGTTTGTTTTTCTGCAAGTTCATTTATTGAATGTTCTGTTAAATTTTGTTCCAATTCAAATATTTCTTTTTCCAATTGTTTTTCTCTTTCATTTGTTTCTTTCTTTTTGTAAGTCGAAATAGGAGATTGACTTTCCTCTTATTTCCATTAGTAAAATATCAAGAAAAAGTTGATCACTAATAGTAAATTGAATATCATTATCCAGACAGCTTAGTCTTTCCATATTGTAAACAGGGCAGACATACTGAACTTTGACCTCTTCAATCTTACATTTTATCTTTTTAACAAATTCCTTATCAGTTAGTAAAGAGTTATTAAATTTCCAGAATCCTCTTCGTTTTATAAACTCATTTAATTTACAACTTAACACGACTGGTGAGTGATCAGAACGATAACTGTTCTCGTAAGTTACACAAGGAGTCATAGTGAACAAAGATTCTGATAAAAAGAAAAAGTCAAGCCTAGCTTGTTTAATTGGGTTTTTTCATCTCCATGTAAATCTTTTTAAGTTTGGGTTATTTTCACGATATACATCCTTTAGGTTTAAAGCATCCATAAGTTTTAAAACTTCAAGTCATGATTTTGGATTGTTTAAGTTTTTGTAGTTCATTGAATCTAACTCTTTATCAAAAATTAAATTTAAGTCACCTGCAATAACAATGTGTTGAGAACAATTTATCTCCTCTATTTTATTAAGTAAACTTAAAAAAAAATTGGGACTATCACAATTTGGACCATATATATTTATCAGTAAAAAAGGTAAGTCTTCAATGAGAACATCTATAATAAGATAATTTCCCTCATTATCCTTAAACTTGTTGCATATTTTTACTTCGCAATTATTATTGAATAAGATAGCAACTCCTCTTGAATTGGATTTAAAAGAACTAAAAAAAGCTTTATATCCCCACTGTGTTCTTATGTTCTCATCTTTTCCCACAAAATGTGTATCTTGAAGAAAATAAACATTATATATTTCTTAGCTTTAAGATTTTTGAAAACATCTCTTCTTTTATCTATATCCCCCCAGGCCTTGGCAGTTTACTGTCAGTATTTTTATGTTATTTTCCCTATGTTCCATAAATGTCTGAATGATGATAGGAATAATGCTGACCCCCAGTTGTCAAAAACAAATATTGGAAAAAAAAGTTGAAAATGGTTGAAAAAAATACATACAAAAAAAAAATAATGGAACTGTCCAAAAAGACATGCCTCTTGTTGCTGATTACTTTGAGGGAAAGATTTTGCCAAACACTTTTTTTTTTAATTTATGATAATAACTTTGCAATAAGCACATTTATAGAAATTAACGATGCTAACGATTGTAGAGAATACTATGCACATAGACTTTCCTATTTAACAAAGATAAAGGATATGAGCATAGAAAGTTATGATTAAAGATTAATAAATAACTTGAACAATAACAGAGAAAACTCTGGTTTCAATCAAATCACAACTTGACTATTTTGTATCAATTAAATATAGTATTATAGTAGTTTGATATTATGGAGACTATGTGCATAGATCCCCCCATTGTTATGTGGTATTTAAGTCAAAGATATATTCACATATTATGTTAACACCAGGCAATATTTGAAATGAAAAGAAAATTGTTTACCAAATGCGAAAAACAAAACAGGAAATACTACATTTCAAAAACAGCCGGAATAATTGGATAGGAAATAAATATTCCGGGATATTTGAAGAAACACACCTGATATTTGTTTCGCTTTGAAACACTATTAAAGGTAATAAAATTGGTTCTAGATAGTGGTCCACTCAAATAAACGTCGGAATTCACTTTTTACGCTTGTTTGAAGGTTATATCAAACTGAGACTGGTAACTTCTTTGCCGCACCGAGACCTACTTCCTTAATATGCGAGAAGCGACGGGGTCCGATGTTGTTTCCGTGCCATCTTGACACAACTACGAGTGCATTGTTAATTTCGTTATCGGCTAGTGTTTTTAATAACAACCTACCCGCTCCATGCTCTCCATGCTCTCCATCGTCACTTGAGAAACAGTAGGCATAAATATTGTTACTCGGACTTGGCACAGTCTCGACATGCATGATATCCACCAGCGATTTCTTGATTTGTTTGTAGGAGTCGACCTGCGTAGCGTGTGCTATGAAGCGGTTCCCGTTATCTTCGATTGACTTTCCTGTACTAACGGCAGTATTTACCACGTCATTTGTGATCACTTCATCTGCTGTAGGCAAAGGTCCAACTTTCTCCCGGTAAATTGAGTTGCTTTGAGTGAATACAAGTTTATCACCCTTGATTTTTGACTCGATACTGCGTTCCGCATACTTCTTTTGAACATCGTAGAGTTGCTTTCTCCTCTCCCGGATCTCTTCTGGCTGCTGCTGTGCTACTCTTATAACTGATTGTTTTTCTTTCAAGACTTTAACATGTTTAATATGCCTCATCACAAGGTCTTTTTGAGTCTTATCACGGAATTGTACACAGATTGGTCTCTGGAACTTTCTTTGTACATCATACTCTCCCATGCGGAACAGTTTGTTTATTCTGAGTTCGTTTACTGTTGCCTCTTTCATCCCCATTTCAGAGGTGAAAACATTTCTAAGGATATTAGCCAGATTTTCCGGGGACTTTTTCTCGGGACTTTTTTCCTCCAAACCACTGATAATAATATTGTTCTCCATTGATCTTGATTTTAGGTCGATAATTTGGCTATTTTGCGTGTTCACACGATATTCAAGCTTAACCACGTAATCTCTGAATCTATTTAATTCTCTCTCCATTTTCTTCTGATTGTCCTGCAACTCTGTTACGAGGTAGATAGTATCATTGGCCTGCTCCTGGACATTCTCTAGCCTCTCCTGAATACCGTTTTTGGCTCTAATTTCTTTTGTAATGTCATCTAGATGCTTACCCTGACCATCGAGTCGTAACATGAAATTAGCTAGCGTTGTCTGTATGCTGGAAATGCCCTGCATAAGTTCTCTAAGTTGAAAATCTTCAGTTTTCTGTTTACTTTGTTCATCTTGCTCCATTGACAATTCATCCGTACTATCTGTTTTGTCCAGCGCTCGTTTTTTAGAGATCTCCGCCATTGTGAAAACACTGTACTTAGGGTGTATGAGAATCGCTCACCGTTTAACAGTGAAATGCCACTGACTTACGAAAATTTTACAGCTTTCTGGTGTATCTATTTCTTTCTGTAATCCACTTAAATCCGCACATAACACACAGAAGAATGTCTTGATTAATATCACTGCATTTTAAATTTCAGAATTTCACAGGATTTTTGGCAAAAATTCTCCCTCTGCCAGGAATGTATATCTTACATGTTGGGCATGCGCAGTAGCACCTGTATTATTGTTTAAATCACGGAAGCAAACAACTTTTTAAAATTACGATAGGGGCATGATGTCCGTTTAGTGATTTTTGTGCGCTCATGCAAGATCGGATATATAAAAATTTACGTTAATTTTTCAGTTTTCTTCAGTAACAATCCATATTTATTTTAATTTTCTTAGAAATCCTTGTTTATATTTTAAAGTTTTATTCTTAACACCTCTCGGCAAAATACAATTTAAAAATAGGGGAATCTGAAAAAAATTGCAAATTTTGGAGAAGATTTATACAGGAAGTGCCTGCTACCCTATCCTTTAATGATTTTTCATCATAAAATATTGTTTAAATTAAAGATTGAATGGAGCTATGGATGCATCATGTTCAGGTATCTGGCCAATTACAAAGTAAGCAATTAAATTACAATTACTTGCCAATGTCCAAACCTTAAATTATCATTCTTGACGATATTATTTTGCAATCTCCTTTTGGTAATGTTATGACGAATGCTTTTGTCATTAAATTTTAAGAGCATTGATTTAAAGTGAAAGTTTTCTTGGAAATCAAATTTGGAAATTGTAAGCAACCATGCAATGCAAATGTGTCCAAGCTCCATTACATTACAAATATATTACTTACTTTATGCTTTAAAAACCGTGATTTCGATTTTAAACATTAATGATTTAAACAAATAGGATTAATCAGACAGTCCTATGATTTAACTATAAGACTTTTCCATAACAACAGACAAAAAATCTGTAAAGAAAAACTACATTGCATACTAAATACAATTGCATAAATTGTCTACTGTGATTTTCTCTCATTTAAAAATTGTTGAATTATTAAAACTAACAATTTTTCAAACTTCTAATAGACTTTTAAATGTCTTAACAACCAAAGATCTGCAATCTTCTCGGTCGTATTGAATTACAAAAGTTTAATTTCTCAATTGTTTTCAGGAACTTCTCAAAAGTCCTTGAAAAGTCACGTTTCAACATAAGGATATTATAAAGTTATCATTGTATAATTGGAATTCCTTGGAAGCCTTTTTTTCTTTGTGCATATTCTAGCCAGATTTTTTTTTATTGTGAATATCTGTATTATTAACAGATCTAGATAAGATCCATGGTACGTTTTCTATGTATTCTCTTCAAAAATCTACATGTAAGCAACTACCTTCAATATGAATCATATTTTATGTGGATGTTCACAACTAACATTATTTTTTTTCCTATCAATAAATATTAGTCTCCATAAAGTAAAAAATACTAGTAAAGGATCTTTAAAATATGGGTGATATTGGCTATAAAAAGACGTTGACATTTTGAACTAGGTATAAAATCAAATAATACAGTATTCATCGAAATACAGTTGCATTTAACAATATCATAGTGTGCTTGAACTTATATTGGTGAATATTGGCACAAGCTGGGTGTACAAAATGCACGAGCTTTGGGATTCCTATCGGGTATAAAACTGTGTAAAATATTGATAGATAAAATATGGAATATTGAATCTTTCATGTACGAATGTACATGGATATGATCTTATCCAACGAGTTTTTTTTTTTATTCCCTCGCCATGGCATCGGTTAAAAAACACATCACTGGTACAAAATATTTAATTAGTTTCATCAACACTCTTTTGAATTGTATTTTGACACAAAGATACTCACTTCGGAACACATGAATGTATTCTATTTTTATAATTTGTTTTATCATAATTTAGGTGTAAAATGTAATAATGATTTATTGTATGTTGTTTTTCAACATACAATTTTTCACTCATATAGAGACGTTACCATATACTGGTGAAGTGCTTCAAATTTTTACTTTTACTCGACACTCATGGCCATTGAGCAGTGAGGGTTATTTTTACGTGCCAACGCCTGCCGTCGGTTTTAAGGTCTCATCCGAAGGAACCGCAACTTTCCCATAATATTTCATATATTTTTCATATATATTACATGAAAAAAATATTAATACTTTAATTCTGGATAATGATTTTAATATACAGGTATTTCATTTTTATTTACTATAATTATGCATTAAAGATAAAGTTTACTTTCTGAAAATGCAAGGATGTGTTAATCAAACGTGTCCCCGAATTCGTAGTTTCAATTATTTCCAGATAAAATAAGATTTTTATTATATTTTCTTGTGAACTTTTACAGGAAGCCTATTTAGGACCTATAAAAATATTTTTGAAATTTGATATAACGAATTGTCGAATTTGTTATAACGAATTTAATTCATTATAACAATTTCTTTGAATTTGTTATAACGATTTTAATCTGTTATAGCAAATTTGTTGAATTCATTATTAATAACGAATTCTTTAATTTGTTATAACGAATTAAATTTGTTAAAACGAATTCAAAAAATTGTTATAACAAATTAAATTCGTTCAAACGAATTCAAAAAATTGTTATAACAAATTAAATTCGTTCAAACAAATTCCAAAGTTTGTTAAAACGAATTAAATTCGTTTAATTAAATTCAATTATCAGGACCTATAGAAAAAAATATATAAATTCGATATAACGATTTGTCGAATTCGTTTTAACGAATTTAATTCGTTATTACAAATTATGGAATTCATTTAAATGAATTCAATTCGTTATAACAAGTTTTAGAATCTGTTAAAACGAGTTTAATTCGTATTAACAAATTTTTGAATTCGTTATAACGAAATCAACAAATTTGTTATAACAGATTAAATTCATTATAACCAATTAAAAGAAATTGTTATAACGAATTAAATTCGTTATAACAAATTCGGCAATTCGTTATATCGGATTCAAAATATTTTTCGATAGGTCCTAAATGGGCTTCCGTAGAGGGGCATGTCATGATATACAGAATATTTGAGAAAATTTTATATAGAAATATAAAGAAAAAAATCTATGTAATTTTTTTTCCCCAAGAACTACTGGACCAGGAGAGTTTGTTCTTATTGTAAGCTTCATTTAACAGCGTAAATTCAAAGGTTTTATTTTTCAAACCATTATATACCAGCAGAGGTCGAGTGAGGCCAGAGTGGTCGATCAAAGCAAAAAAGAAAAATTACAGTTAAATGTATCAAAAAACAGCAAAATATCTTTAAGCAACACTATCCGTGGGGCAACAATATGTGCTGTCAGCAACAATATTTACCTGTGCAACTTTTCAGTCGGCAACAATATGTACCGATGGACGAGGATGTGTGTAATGAGAGTAGGTACATGTATACAATCATATTGTGACCGAAGACAATATATACAAAATGACATTATCTACCGTCACAAGTCTTCAAATGTTATAAATGGAATACACGTAGTTGAGTAGTCATTGGATATAAAGAACTTGGCTTCGTATGAAATTCTTGGTAACCATGACTGTGTTATTCAACCATAGTATCGGGTATTTATAATTATGTCTTCAAGGTGGTTTTATGACAGCCTAACACAACAATTTTTTTGAGCAATAAAGTACATATCAGCACTGTTCGTTGACATGCATATGATTCTTTTGTGTTTGATCAACATTATTCAGATCATTCATTTGCGTTATGTATTTTAAATAGTCAAAGACAAATGCAAAGTGATTATTTATATACATCTTGATCTGCTAGATAAGCATGGAACAGTGTAGAATGCCAACCTTTCATGAGATCTATTGGTAGATAAACTAATTAAACCAGGAAGTTAATATAACTAAGTAAACGAAAAATACATGCATTTTACAGTGTATTTTAAAAGAATATAAAAAACGTGTTATTTTCTGATAAAGGAAAATTTTTAATTTTCAAGATTTTTATTTTGTGAAATTCTCTTTGCATGACTCGGGAAGAAAAATTCTCAATTAAATATGGAGGTAACGAACAGTACTCAAGCTCAAAAGTCCACAAAACAATACAAATTGTAAGCAGAGCAAATACGGACCTCCAAAACATCAGAGGTAGGGTCAGGTACCATATGGTATCTGATTTAGTCCTCCAAAATAAGTATTATACATGTGCTTTCATAAAAAAACTGTTTTGTTCATTGGATATATGTATATTATCAAATTAGAACTAAGAAAAAAGATTTCTAATTTTCAAAAAATCATTAACAATGTTCATGTAAATGTACAATGTTTATATACATGTATAGGGTTATTTGCTTATCCATACATGCAGGCTACCTGTATATACATGGACATGTATAGAATTCTATATAGAGATATGATCTTTCATGGTTTTTAACAGCATGACAATTATTATTGGCACTAATATAATCGATGAATATCCAATTTTTTTTAAATGCTTAAAGATTACAATTAAGGCAGTCTAATTGGAAAAACCAATCTCATAATTTTCGATTCACGATATTTATTTTTCGAAATTTCATATTTGAGTTTAGAGCATTTGATGAGGATCGCATCACAATAGTGTTATACGCAATGGTATGTACCTAAATGTTTTTAAGGAAAACTTAATTATGATGTATTCACAACTATATAAGTTTTAGTAACATAAAATTTTATGGTTAACGTTCCATTGTATAAAATTTATTATTCTAACATTTTGATCTTTAATTTTCTCATTTTTTTTTTAATTACACCTTTGGAAAATATTTTTTTATATTACTGACAATAAATAAATGTAACATCAATACGTGACAAAGATTAAAAGGGTTAAAAAAAAATAGCGTTTGTTTTAATTTTTATTCTGCTTGTGATAGCCAAATAATATACCGAATAAATAAGCAAGAAAATAATTCGAACTCCGTGCTTTCTACAAATGAAAATCTTAATCATTCATATCAGGGAATATCTCTCTAAACATATAAAAATAAATGTGTTCTTTAATAAGGGTAAAAATACAACATAAACTTCTTTTTTCAGAAATCAGCAATATTTTTAAAGATATGATGCCTGAGTAATCCTTATATGTAAACTGGGATAATTTTGTAAGAATTTGATACAATGTTAACGTTTGTGTAAAACTCTGAATAAATAAAAATTACAAAGAAAACAGCACCAAAGAGATCTAACAGCTACTTCTTCATATTTTGGGGGTTTATTATTTATTTCATATTTATAAAAAATCAGTTAAAATATATAAGAATCGAATTTTCAAATCTCCATATGTATCCTTAATTATAATTACAGTTGTTATATTTTTTTTTCAATATAGAAAAATGACATGTATTCTACTCTTTAACAAAATCTTTAAAATCTGTAAATTTAAAGAATTTAGACCATACCCGGAGAAAAAATAAAAATTTTGACTATTTGTTAAAATCGTTAATTTGGAACATATTGGTAACAGATAAAGAAATCTGGTTTGAAAAAATAATTATTGAGGAAAATCAATCGTAATTAACCAGAAAAAACACTTTGATATTTCAACAATGTCTATTATTTCAATACTCTTTTTAACCCCACCCCCTTCCTTATGACAAAGACGATTCTTTCGCCCTGTTATAAAAAGCAAACTTATTTTTAACATTTTTATCAGTATGCATCCATTAATGAAATTAAAACCAAAAAAAAAAAAAAGAACCACAAAAGTGTAACGCACAAAATCATTACAACTTTTGCCACAATTTATATTTTTGAAAATCCGTGTTCGATATACTGGCAAGAAAAAAAAAATTAATTTTAATTGTAGGTTTCATATCAGTATTTCACTAGAGTTCACGTCAAATCATGGCTGACGCAAAATAATACCTGAATCTTCTGTCATGTTGTAAATTTTGAATTTACCGGGTGGCAGTTAACACAAAATTAACTGTAAATTTACTGACACCCGGTAAATTCAAAATTAACAACATGACACTTCCCTTCCGATTCGGGCATTTGATACTGGAGGTTTTATTATGAGATGAAAATCGACATGTAACTTTCTGTATTGACAAGATTTATTAAAATTTTGGGGCGTGCTGATTTTTCTATATACTGTATTTGAGTGGGGAGTGATTAGGCCCTGGACTTCATTTTCAAGCACCTGCTCGACTTTGACCGAAACAAACTTTCGTGCGTTGCTGGATGGCTGTGTATTTTTTTTTTTTTGGTACTACAATCTTGATAAAAAATGTTTTACAAGATCAGAAGTTAATTTTCAATACCGGTAGTTACATCTACTTAAACTTGCTCACTTTTTGTTGGGCAACCTGCAAGTCGACATTTAAATGGACACCTGAATTACCTTTGTTACTGAATTTTGGAAATAGTCAGTTTAAACTTGCCGGTGGGGGATTGATACTGCTAATAAAATAATCTTATAATGCTTCTTTAAAAGAAATATCACCTTGACAGATTCGAGCTGACATACATCAGTAGGTTTACATCAACGACAACCTGCTTTTTGATTGGAGTGTGTAATTTCAAATAAACTGTATTGTATTGTAAATATTTTGTACTGCGCTGTTTAAATTTCTTGGCAAATCGTGTTTAAACTATAATAGACATTTTGGAATTATACACTGTTTATTGCATACATTTTACAAGGTAAATTAATTCGTTTAATTCCCTTTGCTACACCTATACTTTGATGGGTGTTGTCTGTACATGTTTTACTTATAAGTTTTCAAAGTGAAACTCTTTTAAGATTCCTTTGTTCCAATGTATAAAACTTTTCTTATTCTTTTGAATTTGTCGATTAAAATGTTTAAATCAATTCGTTTTCAATTAGCATATGATAGTAAAAACTCTGTCATTCAGTGCTTTTGACAGGTACATGTAACAAAAAATATATTAAAAGGTGAATGAATAGAACAACTCTGCTACTTAGTGACCTTTCATCAGAAACAATTAATTAAATTTAATGGTGTTATGTTAATATTGTGATATTAAGCTCCTAGGAGGCCAGCAATGACATAAAGTTATTTAAAAACAGGCGAGTGGAGGATAGTTCATAATTCGACATTTGGATATATTTTAAAGGGGCATAGACACAGTTTCAGCTAAAAAATTATTTATTTCTCCATTTTTACAAATATTTAACTAAGTACTTTCTAATGATCATCAAAAATCTGAACTTCAGTTGTTGAGATATAAGTCAGATTTTGAGCTCTAAACCTTAAGTTTGTTATGTAAACAGGGTCCATGTCATGTTTTGTTTATAGTACGTAGATTAATTTACCAAATATATGTTTCTTCGTAGCAGACAATTTCAATAAAGAAGTTAATTCTAAATACAATAAGACAGTTTCTAGTGCTTTGCTTAATTTCATTTTGTTACAAATAAAATATTTTCTATATGTAAACAAAAACAAGGCACGAGCCCTCTTTACATTTTGAAAAACTTTAAGTTCTGTATCTCGTTTGTTAATCAATAAATGATGTTCAAGTTTTTGCTGATCATTAGAGGATGTCGGAATTTTAGGCATTAAAATTGGTTATTTAATTCAGTTGAAACTGTGTCCATGCCCCTTTAAAAAAGGTTTTGTAACATCCGCTGAAAATTCTTTTGTTATAACTTTAAAACCTATTATTCTTATACAAATCTTTAGGAGAAAAGTCTTACTTTCTCAATGTTTATCTGACCGTTATAAGAAATCAAGCAAAGTATTGAAAGAACTGATAGCCGAGCTTTAATTGCTGGAGAATATTGTCTGATCTGAATTAGTACATATTCATTTTTTTCCTTTTGGCCATTGATTTCTAACAGGTAGAGTCTGTATGATTATGATTTAAAACAATATCTCATATACCAGTAATTAAAATTAAAAGTCCAGACCCCAAGATATGTTATGATTTTGAAATTTAATAAATAATACTTCCAAGAAATTCTCGCATATTTTCTATTCAATTAGCATTTTTTTCTCATAATTCATAAATTCAGTCTTGGAAATGTTCAAATAATGCACATGTGTATTTTGTAGATATTCTTTTAGTTTAAAACAAACGGTACTTTTATCGCCAACTACATGTAGAAACACCGATACATGAACATGTTATTCTTAAAATTTCAATTCAATATACTATTAGTTTGCTGAAAATCAAAACAGAATATAACCACTACATAACTCGACGAAAACGATATGAAACATGAAACTCTGCAACAATTTTAACATTTCGAAAAGCCCGTGCGATTGAAAATAGTTCGCTTACAATATGCATTCAGCAGCGTATGTGCACAAATTGTTATATCACGATTATCCCAATAAAGCAAATATCTAATTTCTTTTTCACTTTAATTCTCAAGCAAAAATATTGATCATTAACTTTACTAATGATTGGAATGTTAAAAATATTTGTTTAAATATCGTCTCGCAATGGGACTATAATGTTTATCGGAAACGCTATTTTGTTTGTTTCTTTGTTTGTTTGTCTTTTTTTTTTTTTTTTTTTTTTTTGGTTTTTTTTTTTGTTTATTGTGCTATTTATAGTAAGACAGTCGATGATGATGCCTATAGCCAGGGCTCTCAGCAAAGCCCGGCTAAAAACGACGTTGATCGCGAAGTAAGATGTTGGATCTGTCGATGAGATTTGAACTGCTAACGTCGACCAATGAGCTAAATCTTATTTGTATCCTTTGGTGATTGACACCAATAAGAATACGAAAGGTACAACAAAACATTTATGAGTGTGTTCTAGAGTATAATGCATATGCATATCTAAAATCCTCAGGCAAAGAGTTTGGTTCGTGAGTCCGATAAAACGCATTTTGCCCTCAAACATAGTCAAAAAGTGAATATTTTTGGTGCAGCAAATACTTATGTTTCTAATATAAAAAAAATTCTATTTGATTCAAATAACTGTGAAAAGAATAGAGGAAATTTACATATAATTCTATTGTAGAAATAATTTTTTTAATAATAGGCCAATTATGGGCAAAGAAATTTGGCTTACAGCCAACAGGATATTGATGCAAGTGACGAATCATCATTTGCAAACAGTTCAGGGTTTGTATATATTTAATACATTTTAATAAAGATTAATATCAACTTTATCCTTTTACCTCATGTGAACACAATCATTTACCAGTATTGAAAATGTCCATTTAATTTATATTTAAGATCTTCAGATGGAGGCCGGAAAAATGTTTCACAAAATGGATATGAACAGGCAAGTAGAATAAAAACAAAAGAACATTTACATGGCTTATAAATTGACTAAAATAAAAATCTACCAAAGGTCGAGAGAATTATAGTTTTCAATATCTTGGAGTTTAATTAAACGTTGAATTTAACATTATATTAGTATGTACGAAACATTCCGAATACTAGCGTTAATTATCGAACACCCCATTGAAATGTTGTCTGGTGATCTTACATTGTTTAAAATAGTGGCATTCCTTTGCTTTACAAACGCATTTGCAATTAAGCTCGTTCAGCCAACTAGTGCCAAAGGTGCAATTACCCTATCCATATTATTTGGTGTATTTATTTATAATGAAATAATATATATGTTTTTAATTGTAAAAATTAGGTCTTGGCTTTTGATGCAAACACTAGATTGCATACGCGTCGAAGAATATACTTTGGTATATATCTATGAAGTAAATCATTTTTATGATTATTATATAAATCTAAAGTTTATTTGCCCAGATTCTCAGCAATACAATCGCATTATTGCTTGACTTTGTATCCAGAAAAATAGTATTGTTATTCATATTTAATGTGAAATTAACGACCATGATATAGTATACACTTATCCTATAATTGCAAGTCGGATAGCTTTTTTATTAACCCGATACAGGGTCTATTCCTGACATGGTTTGATGAAAAACCTACTCCATTTAACAAATAGATATGTGTTTTATTATGTTAATACATATTACAATATCTGAGATTTGAATTACAGGATATAAACAGTTTCATTGTTTCATTGGCAAACATGAAAACTGATATAAAATGATCATAAAAATTTTGAAGATTTAAAACTAAGGAAGAAAACACTCGTCTGCAGGAATAATCTGAAATCCTTACAACTTAAAAATGCTACTGAAGTCAAAATGAAATCATCAGTCTATATATTTATCGCAGTAAATAAAACTTTACTGCAAATTTTACTAAAATTCTCCAAATATTTATTTACTGTTTATAGCACCATTTTTTAACTTTAACCGAAAATTGTATTTTCTTCAAAATCATTATTTTAATTTATCTCTTTCGTCAACCTAAATAAAATTTAGTTTATTTCTTTACTTGATGGCATATATTTTAATGCTGTGTGATGTAGAAGTATTGTAATGTTCAGCATACCAATTTTTGAGAATGGTTTTCGGGCTTCCCGAGTTTTGTTCACTCATATGTCATTGGAATGCTGCTAATTTAGATATTTACTCAGCACTTAGGAGTTTTAAGTTTCCTTTTTTGTCAGAGCCTACTGCGATGCGATATCTCGGTTGTAGGAAAACTGACGTTCTGCAGTTCAGTTAAATTCAGCTACATAAGGATTAATCCTTTCTATGTATACAACTCTAGATCAAATGCTTAAAATACAGAGAAGATAGAATGGCACTCGTATAACAAAAAAGTATTTTTTCATATCAAATTTTATCGTTCCTAGCAGGGGTTTGATTAGCTCACAGTGAGAATAAATTGCATGGTTTTGCAAAAGTGCCTGCTTTTATTGATTTCAAATTCAATACGTGTTTTAAAATTGTAAAATTAAAAGAGATCCGAAAAAGAATGATTTTATGAAATTTAAATTCAGGTTACACGACATCCTAGAGACCATGACAAATTAGGTACTTCCTTCGAAAGGTAAGTGAATTGTATTCGATTTTCATTCTGATAAATTTGATATCGAGAAAATGCTCTAAATTTTTAATTTAAAACAAAATTACACCTTTTCTAAAGTAAACTGGTATTGAATAAGTTGTAATGGGTAGCGAATTTGGTCATGCGTACTATAATTGAATCAGAGAGGATAATGGAAAATAGACTCATCCAATAGGCTGATCACCCCATTGAGTAGGTAGAATGGGTCATGCGTATATAAAGGAGACGCTGGCAGCTGCCAGGCCTTATTCTGACGGAATCAGTTATAGAAAGCGCAAGAAGAAAGCTGAAGAATAAAACGTCAGGTAATTAGTAAATATTTGAGAAATAAAAGAGCAAAGGTTAGAAGTGCATTAGTGGAAAGAAAGCAGTCTAGAGGAATTGTGGTAAGGAACCAGGGCGAAGTAATTCTGTATAAGGGTGAAAGAACCTCGGTGCTTCACTTAACAATTTGAACTCTGGCTGTTCCAGGAACATCGTGTAGGTTATCTTGCTCGGGGACCACGGCCTACCATTTAAATTAATTCTACATAGTTCCAATCAATAATAACTCAGGTAGAGTAAGAGGGAATATATACAATATCAATCAAAGAACCCTTGTCCCTTGTAGAATCCAGTAGGTTTGCACGTTACAATGTAATTAAAAAAGATCTTACAGCATTATTTAAGAGATAAAGTCCGCGTTTTCGTGAATGTTGCAGAATAACCTCCGAGGTCGAGAAATGTTGTTTGAAAGATAAAAGCCGAGGCGTCTCTCCCCCCCCCCCCCCCCCCCCCCCCCCCCCCCCCCCCCCCCCCCCCCCTCCCCCCCCCCCCCCCCCCCCCCCCCCCCCCCTCCCCCCCCCCCCCCCCCCCCCCCCCTCTCTCTCTCTCGCGCCGCGCGCTCTCTCTCTCTCTCTCTCTCTCTCTCTCTCTCTCTCTCTCTCTCTCTCGCGTGTCGCGCTCTCTCTCTCTCTCTCTCTCTCTCTCTCTCTCTCTCTCTCTCTCTCTCTCTCTCTCTCTCTCTCTCTCTCTCTCTCTCTCTCTCTCTCTCTCTCTCTCTCTCTCTCTCTCTCTCTCTCTCTCTCTCTCTCTCTCTCTCTCTCTCTCTCTCACACACTCTCTCTCTCTCTCTCTCTCTCTCTCTCTCTCTCTCTCTCTCTCTCTCTCTCTCTCTCTCTCTCTCTCTCTCTCTCTCCTCTCTCTCTCTCTCTGTGTCTCTCTCTCTCTCTCTCTCTCTCTCTCTCTCTCTCTCTCTCTCTCTCTCTCTCTCCCCCCCTCTCTCTCTCTCTCTCTCTCTCTCTCTCTCTCTCCCTCTCTCTCTCTCTCTCTCTCTCTCTCTCTCTCTCTCTCTCTCTCTCTCTCTCTCTCTCTCTCTCTCTCTCTCTCTCTCTCTCTCTCTCTCTCTCTCTCTCTCTCTCCCCCCCCCCAGCCGAGGCTTTTATATCTCAAACAACATTTCGAGACCGAGGAGGTTATTCTGCATCATTCACGAAAACAAGAACTTTATTTCTATTCTGCTACATGTAGTTAGCAGCCCTAAAATCCGACTGATCGTTTCTCTATAGAGAATCGAATTAGGTCACCATGCTGCTTTAACGCTGTTCCATTTAACACCAGAGTGTAAATTTGTTTGTTTACCTGTGAATAGAGTGCAGACAATTTGAGCTTTCGCTGCATTAAAATTAGTCTTTTATTGTTTGTAGCTTAAAAATATTAATCTTTTTGAATATACAAAAATAAAATCAGTTTCCTATTTTACCACTTTACCAAGATTACGGAGTTTAAATATGGCGGAGGGAGGTTCGGGAAACAGCACCGCTTGGCCTTAGAAATCTACATTCATCAGCTACTTTCTGCAATATACAGTGTTTAAATTTCAAAAGACGACACATCAACGTGGTTTAAATACGTATTTCATTTTTAAGTCAAATGTACATTTCAACTGCACAGGTTTTATACGTGTTTCTGATCTGATAATTTTTTGATGACGTTCGTGATTTATTGGAGAATAATGTCCGCGGCTTTCCTTTGAAGTAGCCAATAATCGTAGTAGAATTCATATTCTGGAACAGAGAAAACCAGATAAAAACTATTTTTTATATAAATTAATCTTTTTAAAGACCATCAGTTCACCGTCGTTCCAGAGAGCAAAACACAGAACAGAGCGGTAACCCAACAAGGCAAAGAGAATCAAGGAAAAAGGCAAGTATGAAAATGACCTTCTTGAAACAGTCTTTCATACATACAATGTTATTTAAATCTTCAAAATGAAAACAAGGATCAAAAATGAAAATGTAGAAAATAATATTTTCAATTATTGTTATATCTGCACTCTGTGATTATTTGATATCTGAATTTGTTTATCTTTTACACATTACCTTTTGAGTGACTGTATTAAATTCTCCAAGGTAAGAAAGATATCAACAAAAGTTTCCTTTATTCAACAGAAGCATCAAAATAGTTTGAATTTCTGTTTTTAAAAAAAAAAGGATAAAAAAAATATGAAAAATCTTATAGAACGAAGCCCCTTTATTTTCGAAAAGGAAATGATCTCTGAGGTGAGAACCAAGAAAATTAAACCGTTGGACAAAATTTGTTTTATATTCTGAACTTTTGCGATTTATAGAGGTACTATCCTTTGTGTCTCCCTAAAATGCTCTGCTTTCTTACTTTTTCGGAATGGATTTTTCCGTTTTATTTGACAACATCAGTAAAAAGAAGATGGACCTTATCAGAAAACATATAAAAATAACAAGCGTTTAGAAAAACAGCGCGCAAAATCAAGTAGGACAGACTGACAGACAGACGGACGGCTAGGCGGACGGACGGACAGACGTAGAGGAAACCTATATTCCCCTCCGGTTTCACCAGTAAGGAGCTAATAATAGAAACTTGTTTCAAAAAATTATTTTAATTTGTAGAATCAATCAGATTTTCTAAACAATGACAATTGAATTATTAGTCAGCGATTTTATTGTATGACATATGAATTTTATTTCCACCACGGATTGTAATATTTCAGATGCATTACTACTAAACTTTCTCCAACAATAAAGTTAAATTCATGTAAATAATTTAATGAATATTCTCTTTTATTCCTTTTAGAAAAAGGAATCAAAGAATCCAAATTCGGTAAGATATGATATTCTTAAAAAAAAAAAAAAAAAGGAAAGCAAACTTAAGGATGTTTTTCTTCATGTTTTAACCAATTAATCCATAACATTAATATTGATTAACATTTTTAAAACATTGAATATTGGATTAGATATTTTTACAATGAAGAAAAAAACGGAGAATGAATACCAGTATAACTATATTTGTGTTTATAATTGGTGTTCCTAACTAGTAAAATGACAACACAAAAATATTCCGATATCTTCCAGTTCTAATAATTTATTATAAAAGTTAGTATTAGGTCACTAACTGTGTGTGTAACTAATAAATAAATATATGTTCACTGGTAGACAATTAATGATCATGGTCATGAGATGTTCGTAGCTTTTGTACAGATTCGTACAGTCTAACATGAAGTGTAGTACGATATCCTGTGTATTTCTTTTGCATAATTTGCACACTACTTAATTCTTCCGTCTCATAAGTAATTGGGAGATTTTTGAGTTCAAATAGTTTCCAGGTAGTTCTCGCGGTGTTGGAGACTGAGTATCTAAAGTGGGTGATGTGTAAGTTCTTCGTGTATTTCTGCAGAACGATTTAGTTCTGGTCGGTATCCAAGTGAGTTCATCTATTCGTTATAAGAAGAAAGCTTTATAAGATTGCTGAAGTAGTGATTCCAAATGAGTTTTGATGGTGTTTTTCTACTGATTAGTTACTCGCTGAAAAAAGTAATCTATATTGTAACTTTTCATATTCTTACAAATACAGACTATAAATCCGCGTTTCTTCTGAAGAATATTATCTGAGAAGGTACTCAACCTTGCAATAAACAGACGCTTAGAAAATACTAGTATAGTGTAGCTAGATTCCAGAGGAGTAGTTGATTCTTCTGAATAATCTATTCCATCTTTATGAGTCCCAACGAGTAAATAGTGCATGGTGATTGAGATTGTCGATCGAAGGCTTGAATCTTACGTGCTGCAAATCTTTGTAGTATTTCGAGATTTAGTGAATCGTAGTCTAGTTACATGTAGTATTGTATGCCAGGGCATAAACGATAGTGTACTACCTAGACAGTGAATCCTTATATTTTCATTTCATTGTGAAATAGAATTGTACATTTAGACTTTAAAAATATAGATATAGATTTAAATTACACAAAAAACTCCCATGCCAATTTCAATAGTCTTTGGCCACTGACGTCAAACACAATGGCAGCCGTACGAGATTTACATTTGCCCCCCTTAAAAATTAGCGTCAGACACAGAGATCCATATAGATGCGAACGAGATTTGCATGCATACTGCATTAGGCCTCCTTAGCTCCTGACCTATCGGTCTGCCTAATTTACATTCCGGTTTAATGATCAAGAAATCAATTCCGCTAATTTTAATTAATAATTAAGAGTTATCATAGAGAATTAAATTAGAAATGGAAATATTTTCTGCATGTAGACTTCTTTGACATGATTGTCCACATATTGTAACCATATAGAACTGCTAGTAAAACTTTCCATTGTCTGGAGCTTTAGAGATGGTTTTACCGTGCTTGCGCACCCCAATATTTACATGTATCAGGGAATTCATTATTTTTCGTCCCTTGTCGCATGCTTTTGAAATTACGTTTTCGCTCGTGAGTTTGTCATTTAGGTTAGTTCTTCTCTGCAGATTGTGATTTGAATACACTAAGTATCTTACTTCTGCTAAAGTCAAAGAAAACTGTTGAATGATCATCGATTTCGTTAGGATTCAAACTTTTGTAAGCTTATAATTGATTCTTAGTGTATACTTTTTTCATTTCAGCTGTCTGGATATCATTTCTACACAGGACATAGGAAAGGGTATATGAAGCTTTTGGTTTCAGCTGTGTATTAATCATTGTTGTCTAATAAACTCCCAAATCTCTATAAATTGATTCATACTGATGTGTTTGTATTAAATATTTCTTTTGATGGATAAAAAATATCGTATGTCTCTTTTCTTGTAGAACGTATAAGTGCGTAAGTAAAATCTAGCTATGCTTCAAAAAGTTAATTAAATTAATTTTACAACAAGAAGGAAAGAAGAGAATAATATTCATTATATTTTAATTTGTTAGAGAAAAATGCATAAAAATAAACAAAAAAAAATCAACTTCAAAAGAATAAATTAAGACATGTCATGTTTCTATTCAGTCAACAAAATCGCAGGAATCGGGAAGCAGTGATGGGCGTATTCCTAAGATTTTACACATTTCCCCTAGACAGGAAGGATTATATAACAACCGGGTAATTATATTATTTTTCATTTACAACAAAAACGAGTGAAAATGATAAAATTTATAGTTTTACATATTTAAAATGAACATTATGTACATTTAAAACACCGGGTACTCCGTATAACAGCCATGATCAAGTTTTTAACGTCTCAATCGTAAGTAAGGGGCCTGTTTCACAAACGTTTCCTAAGATATGTCATAAGACATAACTTAAGATATGCCTAAGTCATAACTTAGGAAGTTCCTAAGATTTGTCCTATCTGTTTCACGATACAATCTTATCTTAAATTTTTCCTAAGTCATTTCTTAAGTTGTGCCTTAAAGGACTAATGAAATAACTTCGCCGTTCTATCTACAACTCTCTGTACATAGGCAATTTAGCCACATAAGATCCACATATGCATTACCTCATATAAATAAATATACATGTACATATGGATAAAAGCATACTGTATATACATGCATGTATAAAAATGGATCAAATCATACGCTATTTTTTAGTTTACAAAGGCGTGCTCTTCGAATGATGGGGAATTATTCCAGTATGTGTACATCTATTTCGCAACCTCCAGTTTTGTGAACGGACATTTTTATATACCTTGGACTAATATTAACACGTTTGCCTGATGAAATCCTAGTAATTCCATGCAAAGTAAAGCAGTTTTAACCTGGAGAGAACACAATTATACATATACAAGTAGTCTATTGGATTTTCTCTCCCCTAACAATCACTCTCTCTCCATAAGAAATCTTGGATATGCAGCCGCAATATTTAGTTTCTTCCTAAGTCATCGATTTACCTGTCCTAAAGTTACGACATAACTTAGGAATATCCTAAGATAGGACGAGGTTAGTGAAACGGATAAGTAATGAACTTAGGAAATTACAAGCACTGTGCATGTGGAATATGAAAGCTTCAGTACATGTACCAACAATCAAGTTTTACCATGGTAAACAAGTTTCAAAATTAGGGAAAACACCAAGGTATAGAATGAAAAAATGTTGGTACCCAAAGAAAGGTATTCCAAAATAAATTTACTTGTCTAATATAAAAGCCATATTCCCATAGAACTCAAACATTATGGTAAAGATTAAGGCTTTCCATACGTAGACCAAACTAAATCATCAAGGTCAAAAATCGCAATGGTTGGTACCAAAGAAAAAGATGTTGACAAAAGCTAATAGTTAAAATGTGAAATTTACAAGCCCTATAGCACCAATCTTTCCAAACGTTCAAGGCGAATTTCTTTAAAGTAGGTCTTGAAAAAAGAATACTCATGTGAAAAATGAAAGCATAAGTCTATCAGTTAAGAAGTAGTTGGCAGGGGTTAAAGTTTGGTAAATTTTTCTTATTGAATAAAACATCAAATTAAGTGTCAAAATATCAATTTTCGTATATTTATATATATTTAGGTCTAAAAACAAAATCTATAGAAAAAGTTCGAAGCAACAATAAAACATAGGTACACACAGACAGACCAAAAAGGGGGTTTGAAGTGTTGACTACAAGTGCATTGGAAAGAATCTTGCAACGCACGAAAATTAAAATAAATATTTAATTTCTTAGAAACCATATTATAAAGATTTATGTCCAAACAAAATATTCTCCAGAATTAATGAAACCTGTTCACATGCTCCTTGGGTATTAAAAAAAAATAATGTTTATAATAGCAACATACCTCCTTCTTTAAGATTAAAATTTAATTTGTTCACGAAACAATAATTCAATGTCAAGAATTTAAGATTTTTTCAAGAAATGTGGATTATCATTTACAGAATTATTATTTATAATACAATATAAATATTTTCTATTCTGTAAGGCCAAAAAAAAAAAATTCAAGCACTCGATTTAGGTAACCTAATACTATAACAACTTTTATTTAGAAAACCATCACATTCAAAAATTCCAAAAAGTTAAAAAACAATTTTTTATGACGCATAAAAGCCACGTATCCGGCAGACTAGCTCTAATGTCATTTCTTGGGTTATTGTTAAGCGTGGAATATGTTAAGCAAGTGCGTAGAACTATTCTGTAACAAGAAATGTATAAGAAAACCCTACATGTAGATCAGGGGCCTGTTTCACAAATGTTTCCTAAGATATTTCGTAAGACATAACTTAAGATATGCCTAAGTTATAACTTAGGAAGTTCCTAAGATTTGTCACAGCTGTTTCACGAAACAATCTTATCTTAAATTTTTCCTAAGTAATTTCTTTAAGTTGTGCCTTACTAATGACAGGTAATTCATTTCCTCCTCTAACTATAAGGACCAATGAAATAACTTCTCCGCTCTATCTACAACTCTCAGTATGTCAGTATAAATTATATTTTTAGCTTCAAAAAGGGAGGGGCGAGGAGATTAGGGATTACCTCCACTTTCAAAGGACTTGGACAGAAGTATGTTTTAACTTTGCGAAGCATGCTGCTAGAACTAAACATTCACATTGTGAGACACACCCTTTCATGCCCTCTACCCTTCCGGGTATACGATTTTTGTATTTTTTAAACATTTGTTCTACGTGTTATACGTTTACTTTATTTTGCTCTTTATAGGGTATCTACTTGTGAAATTCAAAATGATTGCTTCGTAGCGAACACATGTGAGGGCATTTTAAAATGACTACCCCATGTTAGTTGTTCGTGCCGTGTAAAGTTTTCTCATATATATAAAATAAGAAGGCCATGCCAGAAAAAAATCTCAAACTTGCGACTACAGATATGGAAATACTAAAAGAAGTTAAAAAAAGGAAATCTATTTAAATCTTATGCATAGGTATACATGTTATTAAGCAGAGAGAAAAACTGGTTATAATCTCATGGCCGTTGGAACACGGGATGGAGGTAATAATAATTTTACCGCTGTATAGAATACCATAGACGACAAAACTGCATGCGTTATGCTTGTGTCCCCTTCAATAATAACACCCTAGAGGAGATAAGATGCAACCATTCTTGGGAGAAAAATCAACAGTATATATCCAGAGCTTGGTTGGGGGTTCATCAAGAATCATGTACATATTATGTACCTATAGAAAGCGAACAAGCGTTTCCATTTATTTAAAATATAATTTTCAAATTCTAATCTAATATCGAATAAAATACTAGTAATAATATACAGATATACATGTACAGGTAGATAAAATCATAAATGTATACATGCATGTATAAATCATAATGGATCAAATCATGTGCTTTTTTATGCTTACAAAGGCGTGCTCTTCAAATGATGGGGAATTATTCCAGCATGTGTACCATCTATTTCGCCAGCTCCAGTTTTGTGAACGGACATTTTTATATACCATGGACTAATTTTGACACATGTTAACTAATTATTGAAATCCTAATAATTCCATACAAAGTAAAGCAGTTTAATCATTCATATACTAGTAGTCCACTGGAATTTCTCTTACCAAAGACACCCTCTCTCTCCATAAGAGGTCTTGGCTATGCAGTCGCAATATTTAGTTTCTTCCTAAGTCATCTATTTACCTGTCCTAAAGTTAGGACATAACTTAGGAATATCCTAAGATAAGACGAGGTTAGTGAAACGGATAAGTAATGAACTTAGGTAAAAGTTCTTTCCTAAGATAGAACTTAGTCCTAAGTAGGCTTTGTGAAACGGGCCCCTGATCAATGAAAAATATGGACAAGGATATCTTTTTTGCAATCAAAAAAAAAAAACCAAAGGAAAAGAAACCGAAAGACTTAATGCATCCTATTCTGGTGTGATATTATTGATTTTATATTGATTTTAATTTAAAGTATTTTTTCAGATGTCATTGAAAGTTTTGAAATAACTTTCAATAATAAACTTGATTTAAAATGAATATGTTTTATTTTAACATTAGACATGTAAATAAATTTATAACAACTTTCTATTATTAAAGTCTAAAAAAATCTCTAGAGTTCTAAACTTAAATCTTTACTCTTAACCTTGAAAAAATACATAATTAAAAATAGCCATTGGTCAATATTTCCCGCCAAAACCTTTGACCCCCTTTGTCCTGTGTGTCCAGCTAATTACTAGCCCATGGGCAGTCAAAGTGTATAGTTGTGTTTTTTGTATTTGGAGAAATTTGTAAGACCAGTGACAATTATCCATAAGACATACACACATGTAATGTATTAGAAAATAGGGATGGATTCATACCCATAGTTTGAATCTGCTGTATGATGGTATATGATGATGCATTTGGTATTTATACAACTGTAATAAACATAATCACAGTGAACCATCTTGTTTTCAATTGCTGCTCCCGCTACACTGAAATCAAGCAATTTTTCTTGAATTCAATTCAAATTATGATAATATTTATTCTGTAGGAACCTGGTGTAAAGTACATCGTAAGAGATCCCGAAAGATCGTTGCCGTTTTCAGATGATGATGAGGTATTGATTAAGGTAGGAGACACTGGATAGGCCAATTTTTTCCTTAAATTCAATTTTCTGAAAGTTCTCTTTATATATTTTATGAAAGAAATTCAATCACACATTGTTTGCTCACATAGTCTCAAATATGGCCCATCAGACCCCTGTAAGAAGATTGTGAAATCAGAAATTCCACTTGAGAATGAGCCTTATTTTTGAATTATCATTTGATTTATTGCAAATTTGTGTAATACTTTGAATAAAGATAACCTTTTTGTTACTTTAAATCAGTAAGTCATATTGATGCTGGAAAAAAAGAGAAAAATATTAAGTAAAAATAGAACATACCTAGCATCGAAATTGAAAATTGAAATGTATGATTCAATTTTTACAAAAAATCAACGGGATAATTAAAATGGGTTCTGGAATAAAATGTGAAAAAAAGAAAATTGAATTAGTGGTTTCAGATATTTTGGCGATTAAAAAAGTGTCAATGGCAAAAAAAACTTTAAGATTAAGTAGATGACGTCATAATTAGTTATTTGACCTTTGACCGCTTGATATGACTTTGACCTTTGTAGTACATAACGAATGGGGACTTCTTATATATGTTTCCAAATATCAGCCCTCTTCTATTTATGAAACAAAATAATAACAGAGTATTTCATGCTTGTTTATTGGACTTACCGGGTAGATCGATAGTGTAAACAAGCTCCCAAGTGACCAATATAGGAGTATTATAGGATTCTCTGATTTTTCCCCAAAAAATGACACAAACATGCCAAAACTTATTATTTTTTTATAGGGATCATTCATTGTTGTCAATATAGTACTATTCTTTTTTTTCTTGAGTCCTTTTTAAGAAATGAGTTAAAATAGAATTCACGGGTGTTTTGTCCTACCTTAATAGATCTCGTTTTAAAGCAATGTCCTTCCTGCTTATATTCAAAACTTGAGATCCTCGGAATATTGTACCTTTATATTCACAAATACTTGCATGAATTATGTATGAATTATCATTAAACCCTCTATTCATGTTATAAAATAAGAGAGTCATTCACAAATACGTAGACAATGTTTCTCTGCATCATATTATTTTTACAACATTATACATAAACTTGTTTCAATATGTACGAGGGGTGATCAAAAGTTCGCGAATTAATTGAATAACTTCCATAAAAGAAACAATATTTGGTTTCAGTGCTGATTATATTTTATTTTAAATTAGTACTCTCCGATTTTAATGCACATCTCCAACATGCTGCCTTATGCGCAAATTACGTGATAAAGGCGGTCACGTGACCTCTTCCGTAGCGTTCTAGAACGTCACAAAAGCTGAAAGATTTTTCTTAGCTTTATATTATTTCAATGTAAGTAATTTTTTATAACAATAAACAGTTCATTTGTCAGAAATGGTCAATTCTCGGCAACAGAATGGGTGGATAAGAATATCCTTTCCAAAGATAAGCATGGCGACCATTAAAACCCAAATCTTCTGTCTCAGGAGAGACGTATAATCAAGGTGGATGAGAATGGGTGCCTCCTTTTTTATCATATCTAATATGTTTAAAATCATAAGTAAACGATAAATTAGGAATTTAATGATTATATTATTGTTGAAATATTCAATTATTTTTCAAAGTGTAATTTGGAGGTATTGGATAGCAAATTGCTAATTAAAAACACATCTCTTTTCAAACTTGCTTTCACTGGACAAAATAACAAGTGTCATATTTAACCATCTGCCTTCCTTCACCAAAACGATCAATCCAAACATTAATTGAATTTATAGGAAGTCATTTGTTTAAATAAACTATGTGAAAATTATTATATGCTACTTCAAAGGGATTTTAAGATATGCCATAAACTATTCGGTCGTTTGTTGAACGAGTAGAACCGAGAATCAATTTTTTTTTGTCACAAGTGACCTACATAGTGACGTCATTTTTACATTGTGACGTCACAAACAAGAAGCAAAACTTTATTCAGCACATACTATTTATAGAACTTGTGTATGGCTATGTGTGTGCCTATTTTTCAACTAATCTGAATTGTGGTTTTGTAGATAGAGAGAAAGTTCGCGAACATTTTGATCACCCCTCGTAAAAACATACATTTTGTCGATTAGTGACGATTCATTCCGTTTGCTTAAATTGAACACATGATAGTCAGTTTTAAGAGCAACATGATTTTTCACCACGGAGCTCGGGTAACTTACAATGTTGCATCAAAAACAAAGTTGACAAAGTTTCTCAAAATTACTGAGTCTCTTCATTTAGAATCAAACACAGTTTATAGCGTCTTCCCAATTCATAAAAATATATCCAAAACACTTGACACCCAGTTTGCTGACAATTTTTCGTGTAGCTAAAGTTTGATTGTCAACGCTTTCATTTTTTCCCGCGTAACTCTGTTTTCACAAGTTCCGTACCAGTAAAACACACATTACTAGCTTTTTTAACAAGGTTTATAAAATTTATCTGTTTCTTCGCAGACCGTCCATCGTCCAATTCAATCTTTACCACACAAAATTATTCTTTTTATTATCTATATACCGTTCTTGGTAGCCTAGTGGTAGAGCGTTCGCTTCGTGATCGGGAGGCCCGGGTTCGATTCTTCTTCGCGGCGCCGCGTCAAACCTACGGCGTAAAAATAGGTAATTATTTCGCCAAGCGCTCGGTATCAGAAGTGAAAGCCACGTGTCTTTCTGATATGACCTTACAAAAGGAGGTCCGGTGTCACGGTAGGCGCTGGCACGATAAAGAACCCGCACTGCTCAATGGCCCTGAGTGCCGAGTATAGGTCTAAATTTCAAGCCCTTCACCGGCTACGGTGACGTCTTCGTATGAGTGAAAAATTCTCGAGAGGGATGTTCAACAATACACGATCAATCAATCTATCCATTATCTATACGACTCATCTATTATTTTTGGGGGTTTTATCAAGCACTTTAGGGTTTGTTTTACAATAGATTTCATAAATGAAGTAGACTGCGATGTTTACTTTACAAAGCATGGTCAATATATACAGCTGTTAGGGAGTAAAGTCTTAAGAATGATGTTAACAATAACACGTAACTGATACAATGTATCATTTTATTTCTTTTCGCATTTACTCAGCAATTAAATCTTAAACTATTGCTACTCTAAGAGTTTTCATAATTCATACACATCGAATATGTTTCAATTATTACTTGATTCTAACTCTCTCTCATCCAAAATTTCCTCACGTTTTGTAAAATGAAAGTGCACAACATAAAAAAAACTGATTTTGCTATTTCAAAAGAAATTGGGGAATTCATCGTGATCTTTTCTTTTCAGAAGAAATCGAAATGTTGGAAAAGAGATTTTTGTACGTTTGCAATTATTGTTTTCATCTTCCTTGGAATATCTTTGGCAGCAGCATTGAGTGCTTTAAATACAGATCAGCTTTCTGAACTGCCAAATATTTCTAAAAATTTCACCAGGACCGTAGAATTTCTCAGAGCAGAGATTAAGAAAGGTATGTTGCAGGGAATATCACGAAAACTAGAGTTTAGCTAGACCTAAAAGAAAGAGCTCTTACTTCAAGATCGATCTTAGGACGATTTATCTGAAAAAGAGCTGTAGCAATACATTTCACAATCACTTAAAAAAAATTTCATTGCAATACCATCTGTTTGAATAAAAATCAAATGAGTGTTGTGTTGTATATGGGTTGTCAATAAAGTTCGACGACTGTGTCTTTTGTGAACTTAAATGGGTCTAAAAGTTTTTATATTCTAAAAATGATGGTTCTCATAAATATACTTTACTTTGCATTGTTTCAAAATGTACACAGCTTATATATATGTATAAATATCATTACGCACACTTAGGATCTTGCACAGTAAAGGGAAATTGATAATGAAGAGAGAGTTATTAAAATTCATTCAAAGGTCGTTTCATAATCGAAATGAAATATATGGAGATAACGAATAGCACCCAAGCTCAAAAGACAATTAAACAATACAATGATGCAGAAGAAATGCTGAACTCATCAGAGATGGGGTCCGATGCAATTGAGAAAAGAATATCTCCTGCCGAACGGTCACACCCGCCGAGTGCTCCTTGTATGATCGAAACATAACAGAAAAAAAATCTGTCGACAATTCAGTATGTGAATTATGGCCTACCAACTAATATGAAAACGTCAATCGGCATTTGACTCAATGATAAAATGTATTAGCTGACAAGGTCGTTGTATCGACCAAAGAACTTACGAAATAATGACTTGAAACGAGACTGCTGATATTCTTGTTTTATCATCTTGCTTATAAATAATCTACCTCGTTTTAGACATTGTACATACAGAGAGCATGTTTTTGCATATCGAATGAACTAAGATATATACATGTATAAACGCCGTATGCAGATGATGAAGGAACTAGTATATTGTTCATAAGGGAAGATGGCAATTTATTGACATTCGTCACAATTTAGTGTATAAATTATGGTGTGAAATTAAGTAAACAAAAAGATAGTCAGTATTTGACTTAATGATATATTATTTTTGCTAACATGATAATTGAATCGACAATCAAATTAATGACATGATGATTTTAAACGAGACAGTTGATATTCTTGTTTCATCAATTGCAACTTGTCTGTCATTAACTTTCTTCGTTTAAGAAATTATTCATATGTAGAGGATGTTCTTTAGTATCGAATCAACTAAATAAGAAAGGAAAATTGACGATTGTAAACAAAAGTTTTAAACTCCTCACGTTTATCAGAAAGTTAGGTTGTTGGATTACCATTAACATTTTATTTAGTAAAACAAACGACATATGAAGGCAGGTCTGTGGTATTATTTCTCAAGGTCAATAATTTGCCAGTCCGAAATCTATACAGTCATGTATATCTAAATGTTAAGTTGAGGGTAAGAGTAAATGTTTTCGAAAGAAAGTCAAAAAACAGCTGGCCGTGCACCTCTAATTTATTTCAGTAACAAATTATGCTAACTTCTTTTACTTTTTTTTAAACTTCTTTTAAGCAAAGTTTAATTACTTCTTTGCCGATCGTGGTATCAGAAATGACTAACATATAGAGGCTATATGGAAGAACGACTATTCTTGTTTATCGTTACATTTTGTTGACTTTTCTTAAACCTCTAATAAACTTTAAGTATTTTTTCCAGAGATTTCAAATACGGCTACCAAAATTAAAGAATATATTTCACCAATCATTGGAACTGGTAAGTAGAACAGAAATTTTCTTTTTCTTACCTTCGTTGCTGTTTTTAAAAAATGTGTGATTCATCATCAAACACTTTTTTTCAGATTGTGTAAACGATTGCAATGGTCTGATGAACGGGGATTACCAGTCCTGTTACACGTGCCAGGGCTTCATTTCCTGTTCTAATAACATAACTGTTAACAATACATGTGCAAGGTCTGATTTCGACGGTAGTTACCTGAAATGGGACGACAGAATCAAGAAGTGTCAATTTAACAGCACAACATGTTTTGAAAAGGGTTAATATTTACTATAATTATAACAATTACTTTATAAAGGATTTAGTATATGTCAATATTGATAATAAAGTTCAACCAATAGATGTGAAATTCATTATATAAATTTCATTATATTCTAAATACACACTTAAAGCAATATGAGCTGCATTTTTGAGAATTTTATTTTGCTGGTAAAATATGTTATTATGATGAATCTGTATCTAATCTAAACCCCGATGATCAATAAAACCAAAATAAAGTTTAAAATGTTTCAGAAGAAATATTTCTGTACAACTGAATATACAGTATTATATAAGAAATTATTATTGTACTGGACGACAATAATTCAATTTTGCTTCAATCTAAGGATATAAAAAGTTCTTTCATAGCAAATATGAACAACAGAAGTTTATAAATGTTCTATTTTTCTGTTATTGAAATAGTTAATTACAAATTTGCAACATTGTTTTTACGATGTCAAACATGCAGCTCATATTGCTTTAAGTGAATTGTCTATAAGTCATGTGCAAACTTGCAAATATTGCTGTGCAATGTGTGAGGCTTAATAATTGTCAAGTTAATTTTAAAATAATTGAACATCAAACGACTTTCTATAGAATTTTCTTATTGATAGAATTAAATGAAATCGTCTTTCTGGTTGAGGTAATTTGTAATTTCATAATGAATATACATGCTGTCTTAATAAATATTTTATACAAAGATGTATATTTTCGTGATTTAATTTTTTAATTCAGTATTTGTACATTTGCCATTAAAGCAAAGAGGATTTAGGAAGAACGGGTTATCGTTCTTTCGAGCTGTAGAAAACATGATATTACATGTATTGAATTCTTAAAAACGGTCTTGTTTAGGAAAAACAAATCTATCGCTCTGAGTGAATAATTTATTTAAAAGATACCCATTCATGTACACGTATACATATTGTTATTTGTTCAGTTTAAGATAGAGCATTTATATTTGCAAAGAAGTGAAAGAATATACCAGTTGATATTACACATGTATATATTCATAAATCACATTTGGTTATGACTTCGCGTGATTAAAATAATCAGACAGGGATTTCGTAGTTAGTACATGTATTCAACCCTCAGTCTGACATTTACAAGTACATATTTATGAATCAAACTATGGAATTTCAGTGATATACATGTAATATTCAACATTTACGAAAAATTTAATTTTGAAATCAAAACTAACCATAGTTTACTCGCAAGTTCAAAATTCGATAAAAACTAAGTAATTAGGAAACATGGCAAATGCAAACATTTGAAAATATCAGATGTAGAATCCGGTGCCATGGAGTTGTAAGTCTCTGACATCCACTGTGTGCGCCTGGTCCTGATTGGGTTAGCTAAAATTCTTTAGAAAATTGAATTTGTAAATAAGTATAAAAAAACATCAGTCAGTCTTAATAAAAAAAACATTGTTTGCTGCCTAGGTAATAGACTGAACATTAAAATTGCGAAATTATGTCTGTGAACGAGACTGTCGATATCCTTGTTTTATTCCCTTGTTTGGCAATAGTTAGCTTCGATTTTGTAGAGGATGCATCACAATATTTAGCTGAAAAGGGTATATAGATACTTGAGGGATTGGAAGTGGAAGCATATTCATGAAGTCTTGTTGTTTAGAAACATCTTTTACTCGTAAAATATCGAAATATGGGAGAGACATAAAAGGCTCTGTCGTAGCTTTTTAATGCTCTCCTTCAAAGAAGGGAGGGCATATTGCTTTGCTGCTGCCTGTCGGTCGGTCGGTCTGCTGGTACGTTTAGTTTCTTTCCTTTTCTTCACAATTTGGTAATTAAAACAGATTTATCATCAGAATATCTAGGTCAAGTTATGTTTTGGATACGATCGAGCCATTTTTGACAAAGTTATACCCCTTGGATAGAATAAAATCCAAACATTTGATTTTTCCGTTCAATTTCTTCGCAGAGGTTGCGAGTACTGAAATGAAATTTGGTATACAGATTTATCAGATGAATTCAATTCTGTTTTGCGTATGATCAAGCAATTTGGGACAGATTCATGACCCTTGGCCTTAGAAAAATTCCGATTTGGGGAGGGGGGAATGATAAGTGTTTTACGAACATCCAAACATTGATGATCATCAGCAACAATAGCATTACAATGTAGATTCTCATGGAAAATAGTTTAAAATAAGAGGCGTTGCTTACTTTTCAGATATGAATTTTATGTCTAATCATGATGTGAAGAAAATTTGATACTAGTATAGTAAATAGTATTTTTTTTAATTTTATCTCACAATCAAATTAAAAATCTACTTATTATGAAAATGATATTTACTCTCATACCTATCTAATTCTCATTAGAAAACATGATAAAGCGTTGCTTTTTAAATCAGAATATCAAATTGTTTTCTGTGCTTGTAAAATAACATGCATCTATCATCAAAAGCTTGCTTTCAATAATCGCCCATGAAAATAGTTTTAGTGAAATATAATATTAATTAAATTATCATAAACCATTCTGCTTCTGAACATTTAAAAGATTTGTACGTTAAGAGATAGTAATATACCAATTTAAACAGTTTAAAGGAACTTAATATAAATCTTTTAGGTAAACTATTACCGGTATAAATACATGTAATTAATGAAAATGTTGGCAATAGAAACTAAAAATAAACATCTGTGCGGTATAGAAGACTTGATTGAATTGACTATAAAATGAAGCATCTCTAGATAACAAACAGTATTCAAGATCAAAGTCCCTAAAATGGTCTTCATTAAAAAATGTTAATACTGTAGGTATAGGAATATTACACCTTAATGGAAGTAACAGTCATAATACCCCGTTCATTTACCTATATGTTTCTAAATATTGAGATTTTCTTCATTAATGTTGAATTTGTTTTATCAATTCTGTTCAAAATGAATTTTAAGTAATCGGCTAATAACGGAACTGGATTGGTACAGTGTACTAATGGGAAGCCATTGAAGGCTTTAAATAATTTGAACAAGCTCTGTGACAAGAAATATTGTTATTGTACAAGAAATATTCCTGGATGCATGAATATAAATTTATTATATCATCCCCCGAAGATCGTAAATTTGGAACCCTTTTTTGCTTTAGTTTTTATTCATGTCATATTGTACGTTTTATTAAAGGAACTCTCATTGCTCAAAGTCCCATAGGCTGTCTTTTCTATAATTGCCGTAAAGTTAAAAAGATCTTTAGTTTGGTTGTGTATATTAAATACATTATCACTTTCCGAAACCTTTAGATTTCATTGCTGTACTTAATTACTATGTTCATTTTGTTGTATCGAGAGTTAATGTTTCAATTTTACTTTAAAAACATCCTGTTTTTGAAAAATGTACGTGCAACAAAAAAAAAATCCAATTGAATCAAACAATGTTTTATTTTTCTGAATCATAGATCACTTTTTCTAGAAGTTGTTTCTGTATAAGCATTAATGATAAAAAAAAAAGGTTTCTCATGCCAATTTAAATTGTTCTGATAAAGTTTTGTTTTACAATGTAGTGGTAGGTGTTTAAAAGAATTAGTTTTATAAAATAAAATGCAAACAGCACGGTCATCAAGTACCAAATTCAAAATACAGTAAGGCATACAAAAGTTTTTAGATAGTATTTGGTGTTTATAGAAACCAAACCAGTTTAAAAATAACCAATATTCTTTTTTTCTCGAATGTTTTTAAACAAAATTTATACACTTGTGCATATTCTCAAACAGTGTTTGTGTATAAATCATTTATTCGAAAAAGTGGGAAAAATAATAAGGTTTGCAGGGAATATCTTTTTTAGTGTATCACATAACGACCTTTGAAGGGAATATTGTCTTCTATCTTTTAACGACATGCATGTATCTACCTGCTTTCCAGTCCGACGACAAGAATGCCCAACCCCCATCCACTATCCTTGCACTTATCAAATGTGCTTCAGAAAAGATTGAAATCATTTAAAGGTATGCAAAGTCTTCAAGTGCAAAACATCATGTGTCTCAATTCGTATTACCTGCTTATTAATTGTAGGCAACAATGTTTTATGAAAAAATGACCCATTTGAATCGGATAATGTATAGGGGGAATGGCAGACATAATCTGACCCAACTAAAACTGATTTAGGGACAGTCTGCATGAGGGTCTAGCATAATCTGCATGAACCCCTAAGAGGCGATCTTCAATAACCTGCAGTGGGATGGCAGATTAAGACCCATCAAAAACTAATCGAGGGACAACTTGCAAAAGAGTTGCAGGCAGAATCTGAGCTCCTAGAAGCTGATCTCGGAATTAACTTTAATTGCAGAGCACAGGTTGTTTGGTACTTATAATTTTTAACTTAGATACTGTGACAGGACTAATTCTACTTAGACCTTATGCACTGCTAGTTCATATTAAGAACCGCAATCTTAGAGTCAGTAGCATGGATAACTTTGACATCATATACTGTTAGGTTAAATTTAGAACCAATAACTTTGAGACAATAGCTTTAAAAATTTAGACATCATGTTTACTTCAAGTTCTCATTGCGAACCAGTAAATTTGAGACAGTAAAGATGAAAACATTGCCATAATGTATATTGCTAGTTCACACTGAGAACCAAAAATCGTAGAGAAACGTGTAGTAGCATAAATTACTTTCAATGACATCATATACTACTAGTTTATATTGATAACCAATTATTTTGGCACAGTAACATGGAAAGTTTTGACATAATGTATACTGTTAGATTACAACGAACCAATAACTTTAAGACAGTAACATCGAAAACCTTGACATTATGTAGACTGTAAGTTAACATTAAGAACCAATAACTTAAAGTCCTACACGCTATATGAACGCCGAATTTTGTGTGAAACAAAATAATTAATGATTTGAAACACATGAAGTGTAGTGAAAAAATAGATGAAACCGATTTCCTCACAATACTGTATGACAATCAGCTGAAAAAGTAATTACTATCGCCTTAAATACACAGGTTTATTCCTTTTGTTATGAAAAAATACATTTTTCAGTGACAATAATTAACATATGTCT